>NC_090248.1:10893622-10937517 GCF_037325665.1 Littorina saxatilis
GTTCGTCCCCAGTGTCCGCAAATTCCCATGCAAACAGGATTAGCCATTGTTTGCTCAACAAAGCAAAGGGCGGATCACTCTGGTGTCATGATAGTTACTGCCCTTCCTCGTCGACAGTCTCCGATAAACTGCGAGACGACGAAGAATGGCTGAGCCGGATATAGCCCAAAAAGAGATATCGGCAGATTAAGTTTAGTGTTTTTGTTTTACGGTTCACACGAGTTACATTGGCATGTGGATTTTCATATAATTATGCGTAACATCACTTGTTTTCATCATTGGTGTGATTGCACTAACAGTGTGCCATTTACTGAGAGAGAGAGAGAGAGAGAGAGAGAGAGAGAGAGAGAGAGAGAGAGAGAGAGAGAGAGAGAGAGAGAGAGAGAGAGAGAGAGAGAATTGAATTGAATTGAATTGAAATTTATTTTACGAGGGTGACAGAATAAGCAATGTATACATGCTTCTTTTCATCCGGCCCTCGCCCATTGAGGGGTAACAAACAAGAAGAAATAAAACATAAGTTTAACAATAGTACAAATGACATATTTACCATAATTAACATGTCAAGCAACCAATAAGACATTTTAAGATGCATTAGGATTCTTTAGCAATGCTTGAAAATTATATATAACAGGGAAATATGTGTTTGTATAAAGAAAAAAAATCCTTCATGAATTATATATAATCATGTTTTTCAATATAATCAGAGAGTACAGTTATATTTTGCCAGCTGCTTGATAATAGTTTTTATAAGTTTTGTAAAAGAAACAGCATGTAATATTCCTTGAATGATGTTTCATGAATTCGTAATTTAATTATATTTGGAATGGCGTTCCACATAATTGCTCCAGAATATGATAGACTCGACTTGTACAGGTCAATTCTTGGAGTTGGTGTAATTAATTTGTTACATTTTCTATAATGATTTATTTTGAAATTTGAGGCAATGAGTGTAGGGGCATTCCCTGACATAATTCTATGCATCATGCAGAGAGAGAGAGAGAGAGAGAGAGAGAGAGAGAGAGAGAGAGAGAGAGAGAGAGAGAGAGAGAGAGAGAGAGCTTTCGTATTAATACAATCTAAGCACCAGTTTTATCTACTTGTGACGAAATGTAGACTATAATAATTAATTGGCATTTTTAATTTTCATCTCTTTTTCTGGCGAGTTTTCTTTCAATTAGCTTTTTTTTTCTCATCGTTTTTCTTTCTTGCAGCGTCATGCTGTTTAAAAGACAATTGACTCCTCCCTCGCGACAGATACAACATTCATTCGCATAATTATATATCAGTGCCAATATCGATCTCTTATCACACTGCTATGCATTTACTTGACGGTTTTCTTTATTTCATTCAAATCTCTAATCACACTGTTATTCAATTACTGGACGTTTTTACATTTTTAGTCAAGTTTTGATTTCTTTATTCTATTCAATCAATATATAACTACAATAGAAAAAGAAAAAAAGACGTGCACAGCGTTGTATTATAAGCAATCAAAGTGCCATCGATTTTTGAATTACAGACAGGGGCAGGGCCAGACAGAATAATCGATCTTTTGTATCACAGAGACAAACCCCACAGCTCGGAATGATTAGCTAAACTGACGTCATAGTGTTATAGCCTGGCATACAAGATTTGGCGAACTTCATGTTTACTAATCTTGAGGCCTGGCAGTACTCTTCAGCTTTTAAGACTTGACAGATTACCTAACACCATGTAACGCCCCTTGAAAAGAAGATCTAATCTCCTCCAAATGCCTGTTCCATAATTATCATTCTGATAATCTCTAGGATCTTCGCATGTAAACTCTGAAGCCAAGGGTTCGTGTCGTACTTGCAGCATTTTCTATCTTTTTTGTAAAAATGAATGCTGAACAATCGTCTAAACCTCTCCCAAAACCACTTTAACGTTAGTGCCAAAAATCCATGCGACAAAAGCCCTATGGAGAAAACTGCACGGGGGAAAAGAATACGCGAAAAAAAAAAGCGATGAAAAATTCAAATGAGGAAAAGAAAAGAAAGACAAAAAGAAAGTAAGAAAAGTAAAAGCAAAGAACAGACTGAGAGAGAGAGAGAGAGAGAGAGAGAGAGAGAGAGAGAGAGAGAGAGAGAGAGAGAGAGAAAGAGAGAGAGAGAGAAAAAGAGAGAGAGAGAAAAAGAGAGAGAGAGAGAGACAAAGAGAGAGAGAGAGAAAGAGAGAGAGATAGAGAGAGAGATAGAGAGAGAGAGAGGCAAAGAACAGACAGACAGACAGACACAGACAGACAGACAGACAGACAGACAGACAGAGAACACAAAGAGTAAAGATATTAGAGGACAGAGAAGAACTCCTTCGCGTTTTACGTGTTTGTTTGGGTTTTTGTTGTATTTTGTTGTTGTTTTTGCGTTTTGTTCAGTGGTGTTTTTTTTAACTACACATGCAGAAACGACACGTTACAAGCAATCATGTTTAAAACTAACCTCCAAAACACAAGATCCTCATCCTTAGTCGACCTCTAATGTCTATAGTGTATATAGATTACACGACAAGGTGATGGATATATCGACAAGTTTAAAACAAATAACACAACAAAAGACAGTCAAAGATTACGTCTCAATTCTGCTAACTTGCTAGAACGGCTGACTTTCTCCTTTTTGATTGATTCAAATCTTTTTATTGTTCAAATTTCTCTTTCCATTCACTCTTTGTTTTAAGGAAAAAGAAAAAAAGAAAGAAAAAAAGAAAGAAATAAAGAAAGGAACAGAAAGAACAAAAGAAAGAAAGAAATAAAGAAAGAAAAGAAAGAAAGAAGAAAGAAAGAAAAACAAGTCGCGTAAGGCGAAAATACAATATTTAGTCAAGTAGCTGCCATTTTTCAGCAAGACCGTATACTCGTAGCATCGTCAGTCCACCGCTCACGGCAAAGGCAGTGAAATTGACAAGAAGAGCGGGGTAGTAGTTGCGCTAAGAAGGATAGCACGCTTTTCTGTACCTCTCTTTGTTTTAACTTTCTGAGCGTGTTTTTAATCCAAACATATCACATCTATATGTTTTTGGAATCAGGAACCGACAAGGAATAAGATGAAAGTGTTTTTAAATTGATTTGGACAATTTAATTTTGATAATAATTTTTATATATTTAATTTTCAGAGCTTGTTTTTAATCCGAATATAACATATTTATATGTTTTTGGAATCAGCAAATGATGGAGAATAAGATAAACGTAAATTTGGATCGTTTGATAAATTTTTATTTTTTTTTTACAATTTTCCGATTTTTAATGACCAAAGTCATTAATTAATTTTTAAGCCACCAAGCTGAAATGCAATACCGAACCCCGGGCTTCGTCGAAGATTACTTGACCAAAATTTCAACCAATTTGGTTGAAAAATGAGGGCGTGACAGTGCCGCCTCAACTTTCACGAAAAGCCGGATATGACGTCATCAAAGACATTTATCAAAAAAATGAAAAAAACGTATGGGGATATCAATCCCAGGAACTCTCATGTCAAATTTCATAAAGATCGGTCCAGTAGTTTGGTCTGAATCGCTCTACACGCACACACACACACACACACACACACACATACACACACACATACACACACACATACACCACGACCCTCGTTTCGATTCCCCCTCGATGTTAAAATATTTAGTCAAAACTTGACTAAATATAACAAGTCGCGTAAGGCGAAAATACAATATTTAGTCAAGTAGCTGTCGAACTCACAGAATGAAACTGAACGCAATGCCATTTTACTCGTAGCATCGTCAGGCCACCGCTCATGGCAAAGGCAGTGAAATTGACAAGAAGAGCGGGGTAGTAGTTGCGCTAAGAAGGATAGCACGCTTTTCTGTACCTCTCTTTGTTTTAACTTTCTGAGCGTGTTTTTAATCCAAACATATCATATCTATATGTTTTTGGAATCAGGAACCGACAAGGAATAAGATAAAAGTATTTTTAAATTGATTTGGACAATTTAATTTTGATAATAATTTTTATATATTTAATTTTCAGAGCTTGTTTTTAATCCGAATATAACATATTTATATGTTTTTGGAATCAGCAAATGATGGAGAATAAGATAAACGTAAATTTGGATCGTTTTATAAATTTTTATTTTTTTTTACAATTTTCCGATTTTTAATGACCAAAGTCATTAATTAATTTTTAAGCCACCAAGCTGAAATGCAATACCGAACCCCGGGCTTCGTCGAAGATTACTTGACCAAAATTTGAACCAATTTGGTTGAAAAATGAGGGCGTGACAGTGCCGCCTCAACTTTCACGAAAAGCCGGATATGACGTCATCAAAGACATTTATCAAAAAAATGAAAAAAACGTTCGGGGATTTCATACCCAGGAACTCTCATGTCAAATTTCATAAAGATCGGTCCAGTAGTTTAGTCTGAATCGCTCTACACACACACACAGACACACACACACACACACACACACACATACACATACACCACGACCCTCGTCTCGATTCCCCCCTCTACGTTAAAATATTTAGTCAAAACTTGACTAAATATAAAAAGGAAGAACGAAGAAAAAAAAAAGAAAAAAAGAAGAAATAAATAAAATAAGAAGAAAAGACAGAACGAAAGAACGAGAGAAACATGCACAGATACCAAAAGGAAAAGTCTTACCTCTTCAAAGAAAACAAAGGCCTTCACAGCAGATGGAAGAAATGGAACTAGTCGTCATTGAACTCGGCCAAGTACTACCGACCTCTCACCGTGTAGCAACTTCTTCTCCTACTGCTGTACGTAGTCTGCCAACTAACAGCGAAAGAGGAGTGTCCGACTCAGCTATCGATAATCTTGTCTCAAGCTGGCATTGTCCCTTCCCTTTAGTCCCAACCCTTCGTTCAGTCAGCTGGCCACAGAGCTATAGAACGTTGGCAGCATCACTCTCACGTGACGGCTGAGCGACCAATCAAAACTCTACTCCGCTGCAGTCATGCGCAGCGGTGGGAGTTCCACAGACGACAGGTTAAAACGTTAGGAACCTCGCTCAGTGGCGGGGTCAGCGTGTAATTAATACGGTCTGGTAGATGTGGCCCCAGCAATCAATGGTTAATTACGCGTGTGATCTTTCCCGACAGTAGCGTGCAGGGCCCGCGCCGACGAGGGGGGGGGGGGGGGGGGGGGGAAGGGGGGGGGGCATAAGTCTTCGTACAGTCTGTCTGCTCTAGGTCTGGGACAATTTCCTGCTTGCTGCATTTATTTTGGATTTCCTTGTTACATTTAGTCAAGTTTTGACTAAATGTTTTAACATAGAGGGGGAATCGAGACGAAGGTCGTGGTGTATGTGTGTGTGTGTGTGTGTGTGTATGTCTGTGCGTGTGTGTGTGTGTGTAGAGCGATTCAGACCAAACTACTGGACCGATCTTTCTGAAATTTGACATGAGAGTTCCTGGGAATGATATCCCCGGACGTTTTTTTCTTTTTTTCGATAAATACTTTTGATGACGTCATATCCGGCATTTTGTTAAAGTTGAGGCGGCACTGTCACACCCTCATTTTTCAATCAAATTGATTGACATTTTTGTAAAGCAATCTTCGACGAAGTATTGCATTTCAGCTTGGTGGCTTAAAAATTGATTAATGACTTTGGTCATTACAAATCTGAAAATTGTAATAATTTTTTTTATATATAGAACGATCCGAATTTACGTTCATCTTATTCTACATCATTTCCGGATTCCAAAAACATATAAATATGTTATATTTGGATTAAAAACAAGCTCTGAAAATTAAAAATATAAAAATTAAGTTAAAAATTACATTTCCGAAATCGATTTAAGAACAATTTCATCTTATGCCTTGTGGGTTCCTGATTCCAAAAACATATAGATATGATATGTTTGGATTAAAAACACGCTCAGAAAGTTCAAACGAAGAGAGGTACAGAAAAGCGTGCTATGCAGCACAGCGAAACCACTACCGCGCTGAACAGGCTCGTCAGTTTCACTCCGTTATGCACAAGCGGCGGACTACGGTCATTGTGAAAAAATGCAGTGCGTTCAGTTTCATTCTGTGAGTTCCACAGCTTGACTAAATGTAGTAATTTCGCCTTACGCGACCTGTTTTTGGTTTTGGTTTTGTTACTGAAGCTGATAATGAACTTCTCTGTCTGTATTTGTAAACAGAGTATACTTCCGTGTGTTTCCACCAAGACAGGTGCGAGCGCATTTATTCAGTGTCACGTGTGTCAAAAATGTTACACATAACCACTCGGATCTTCAAATTACGATCTCCCTTAAAAGTACAGCACATGCTCCAACTTTCAAGCTGTAAGAATTATAAAAAGTCCTACATTCAGTTTCAGGTCCTTGACAGAGACAAACAATTGAATTACCTCAATGTCTCACGTTCACGTGAATTGACAGAGACAAACAATTGAATGATCTCAATGTCTCACGTTCACGTGAATTGACAGAGACAAACAATTGAATTATCTCAATGTCTCACGTTCACGTGAATTGCAGATGCCTCAACTTTCCATCATGAAGACTAGAATACAAAGTTCTACATTCAGTCCCAGTTCCCATACCTCCTGTATTTCCTAACCCCTTGAATCGACCGCACGCTCACCAAGCACAGAGAATGAAAGTGTGGCGCGGCCTTCAAACACTGGAAACACGAACTAGCTGGGTTTTTCCTCTCTGTGTGTATACTTCTCCTCCTACCCCGACCGACCCCCCCCCCCCCCCCCCCCCCACGGCCAATTTTCCTCTCGGTCCTTTGTGTTTCAGGTGCAACACCTCTACATGCTCTAACTCTCACTGAAAACAACCTCGTCACTGTTTGACTTCCACCGTCCGGTTTCCTACCCCGCCTTGTTGACACTTCGTTACCTGCTGCAGAAGCAAAATCGATCACCGCGTCTTTTCAACTCTGGTGAAACAAAACGCGTTTCAGTTTGTCTTCGGCACATTGCCCTGGGGCAGGTTTTATCCTATGAAATGTTACTGTAGGGAGATTGTTGTTTCAATTTTGAAGTTGTCCTGCAAGCGTTTAATGTCGCTGTTGTCGCTATGCTGTTCTACATACATGTATCTGTTAACACCAGTTTGCAAAGTACAGACTGACTGATAGATCGACACGTAAGCAACAACCTCGAAGTACCAAATGAAACTTCATCGCGAGAAAACGAACGTTATCAACATGAAACAAAATGTGACCCTCCACCACGGAATGAGTCGCATGTCACCTTTGCATGATTTTGATATTTGTACATTTTTCTAAAGAGGTGTTTATGCTTTATCCAGTGGTGAAAACCGTTTTAGAAAAGAGCAAAAACTGTTTGAGTTATAAGCCTGTGACTAAGGTGACCCTCTCACTGTTACCAGATACTCCTCGGATTTTTATTAAGCCCAGCGCAGAACCGCGCGAGGTGACATGCGACTCATTTCGTGGTGGAGGGTCACATATGTGGCCATTTCTGCGGTCAAAAATGGTTGTATTGTACATCCCAAGATTATTTTCCATTTTCATGTTCACAACTTGCTATCCTTGATTCTTTCTTGAACTTTGAGAAATTCTGCTTGAGGTGGGAGTCAGTGAGCACAATAATGTTTGTTTACATTTTGGTCCAACTTTTACCCCGTGTTTATCCAATCAGAAGCGTCAGTCAACAATGCCGTTAATCGCTGAATTGGCCATATTATATTCGGGGCCCTTCTCCTTTAAAAACAGGTCCAAATGTACCGACATTTCCAACGCCGGTTCATGCTGATATACTGCATTCGTACAACAAATGTATTGTCTGCAATCAAACAAGAACGTGAAGGACTTTCATCAACAATTATAATGACTCATCACATTTTGCTTTCTTTCTTTCTTTATTTGGTGTTTAACGTCGTTTTCAACCACGAAGGTTATATCGCGACGGGGAAAGGGGGGAGATGGGATATAACCACTTGTCAATTGTTTCTTGTTCACAAAAGCACTAATCAAAAATTTGCTCCAGGGGCTTGCAACGTAGTACAATGTAATACCTTACTGGGAGAATGCAAGTTTCCAGTACAAAGGACTTAACATTTCTTACATACTGCTTGACTTAAATCTTTACAAAAATTGACTATATTCTATACAAAAAACACTTAACAAGGGTAAAAAGAGAAACAGAATCCGTTAGTCGCCTCTTACGACATGCTGGGGAGCATCGGGTAAATTCTTCCCCCTAACCCGCGGGGGGACATTTTGCTTTCAAAACCATTCAACTTCCCAGACATGCAGGGTTAATGCAAAAGCTGCATTGTCTACAATCAAACCAAACATCAAAGACTTTCAACTTTAATCATGATGAGCTGTAGCTACACTTTCATCACATTTTGCTTTTAACATCATTCCACATTCCTTAGAAATTTGAAAGGATGCTTTCTCTGTTTGCATTACATTGGTGACGTTTCATCTTTTCATTTTGTTTGTTTTGCGAAGACGTGTTTTAATGGCGCGTGTCATTGCTCAGTCACCAGTGTCCATTTCATATTCATTGTTCAGACTACATACACTCTCGTGTAATGACTAATGCAATCAAAACCATTTTTTTTAATGAAAGATCTGACACAAATGGATTTTGAAAGGTCACAAGAACAATAACGACTCTTGTCAAAACTCTGAAACAGACAGATTGCTGACGTACGACACTCGTCAAAGACGCCTGACAAAATCAAACCTGTTACTCTAGTTTTTGAGTCTATAGTAATCTACAAAGGCAAACGGAGAGAATAAAGACGCGGGCATGCATTGGCTGAAACAATCCTCGGTTGCGAACATCACCATTTTCTGTGGGGTTCTTTAAACTTGAAAGTATACATACATCCAAAACGAACAGACTGCTAAATTCTTGATTTCATACCATACATTTTTCTCTACCTACAAAGGAAATGCATACGCGCGCGAAGCCAAATTATGGACACATTACTGCATTATGATGCTATTCAGGTCCATTACCTGTGATTTGTGACAAAAATACTGAAGACAAAAATGCTGGTTTCTTCCAATATAGCACACTAACGGCACTTCGGTAATAGTAGGCCTATTGCAGTACTGCGTCAGTTCTACCATGCACAGGACATTGCCGATGTAAATGGCTTTGAAACCTTTCAGATCATGCCCATCCTAGTCACGAACATTACATTTTTTCAAACTCTTATGCCAATACATTCACAGATTTTTTTCAATTCAGTTTTGCCCAGAATAGCGTTCCACACTTTACCAGTCTGCCCTGTCAGCAGCGTAACCCGCCGAGATATAATCCAAAGAACATTTATGATCGGGTATGGATTTTATCTGTTCAATCTAGAGCTGAAATCGTCAGCTGTAACTTAGCTACGACAAGTAGGTCAGTGTGTGTGTGTGTGTGTGTGTGTGTGTGCCACGCGCGCGTGTGTGTGCGCGTGTGTGTGTGTGTGTGTGTGTGTGTGTGCGCGCGCGCGCGCATGTGTGTGTGTGTGTGTATGTGTGTGTGTGTGTGTGCGTGTCCGTGTGTGTGTGTGTGTGTGTGTGTGCGCGCGCGTGTGTGTTGATCTGTTTGCCCAGTCCGTTTCCGCTCCCGCGATTGATCGAACTCACTTGCGAAGGAAGGCACGCATTGATGAAATCAATATCGAGACACAAAAGCATTCTTGCAGTCGTTCGCCCAGTTCACACAGTGTGATTTCAATGGCAAGAAAACAGACTCTGAGACTGGGACTATAGCTTGCTAGTAGACACAAAAGCGGTAGGACAGCAGCCAAAAAAAGAGCATTGTCATCAACCAAAGTTCGTTGTCATCAAAGAAAGTTCAAACGGCGAAGTATGACGAACGGTGTCACTGTGACACAGACATACTCGCCCCCCGCCCCCCCCCCCCCCCCACCCCACCCCCACGCCCAGCCCCATTCACCCCAACCCCCTTTTTCCATGTTTATTCCGCCCTCCCCTCCCCCCTTTTCTTCCCCACTCTATTTCCGCTGGCGTTTGCTTTCCTTGTCACTCCTGATCAGTTCCTTCACATTGAGCACCTATATACGACAACAATATATCATATCCGGCCATGAAAAGTTAAGGAAGATCACAGAAGCGTTTTATCATAAGTTTTTTTAATTTTTTTTACTTGTACCACTTTTTAACAATGGTGCTGTGGTGTCATGTGCGCGAATACGCATAAAACTTAGTTTCAACTTTAACTATCTCTCCCCACAACTACGAGAAACGTCCAGATTGCGACTGGGTTTAGTTTCAATTACTGTACATCACTATAAACAATACCAACCTAGTATGCTGATAGCTAATGAAGCTGCCCCGAAGCTGTAAAGGTTTAAGGCACGACTAAAATGCTTGCGGCAAGATTAACTACTTCCAATAAAACAGCTTGTCGGCGTTGATGCAAAATTAATACTGGTATTTCAGAAGTTCTGCAGTGCTCGCTTACCGCGCGTAGAACAGCAGCATTCTACTTTCATAAATCGCCGGTATATAAAAGGCATTGAGGAAAGTCTGTTCGAAGCAGCACAACCTCTTTTTATATAATATATATATACCAATTAGATACACACAACATTAAATCAAGCAAAGATTTTATCAAATGGTTTGAAACTGTCCATGCCACAATTGCATGACAGGAATAACGTCAAGGCAATGTGGTATGTATAGTTGTATCTGCGACTGTTTTCCTGTTTAGTTCTTGATCTGCAATGTAGATAGCATTGGGTGAACAAAGACGTGTTCGTCATTTTTATTTGCCAAACTGGATCATAAAACACACATGATCGAAATGAACGCGCATAGTCAGAAAAAAAAGCACAGGCTCAAACAGACCAACAGAGACACGGATAGACGGACATCAGACAGACAGACATACAGACAGACAGACAGACAGACATACAGACAGACACAGACAGACAAACAGACAGACAGACGAACAGACAGACACAGACAGACAGACGGACAGACATACAGACAGACACAGACAGACACAGACAGACAAACAGACAAACAGACAGACAGACAGACAGACAGACAGACAAACAGACAGACAGACAGACAGACAGACAAACAGACACAGACAGACATACAGACATACAGACAGACACAGACAAACACAGACAGACAGACAGACATACAGACAGACAGACAGACACAGACAGACAAACAGACACAGACAAACACAGACAGACAGACATACAGACAGACAGACAAACAGACAGACAGACGAACAGACAGACAGACGAACAGACAGACAGGCAGAAAGACATACAGACAGACACAGACAGACACAGACAGACAGACAGACATACAGACAGACATACAGAGACAAACAGACAGACAGACAGACAGATAGACAAACAGACAGACATACGGACAGACATACATACAGACAGACAGACAGACAGACAGACAGACAGACGGACAGACATACAGACATACAGACAGACAGACATACAGACAAACAGACAGACAGACGGACAGACAGACAGACAGACTGACAAACAGACCGGCAGATAGACCGGCAGTCAGAGACAAAGACAACCAGTCAGATAGCCAGACGGACAGCCAGACGGAGAGCCAGACACAGCCAGACGGACAGCCAGACGGCCAGACAGACGGCCAGACAGACAGACAACAGACTGACAGAAAGTCAGATAGGAAAGTCAGAAATGAAAGTCCTTTTTTTACTGCAGGAATAGCCTACTTTGTGCTAGTTGATTCAGATGGTAAGTCTGCATATTGGTTTAAACAAAACTTTATTCAATTTTAATCATGACAAGAACAATGCATGGATGATTACATACTCAAGCATATAATGCTTATTTTGAGCAATCATAGTAATTACAAAACAAAGGTTAGCATGATGGCGGAATAAGTACATTAGCTCATTTCAGGAAACGAAAAACAAAACAAAAGACAAAACAGATACACAAACAAGCAGAAAATGGGAAGGGGTTGGTGATACAGGAGGTGGGGAAAGGGCAGCTAGCTAGTAGCTAGCTTAAGGGAAAAAGAAGAAGAAGAAGAAGACTTGGAGCGCCAATATTTGAGGGGATTTTTTCAATTGTAATAAGTGCACATAAGACACTCGCACAAAGTTAATGCGTATTGTGATCAGAGGAAAAGTCACTACATTGCGCATAAATCGAGACATAATTGATAAGTCGGAAAACAACAAAAGAACATGAGAGAGGTTATGGGGAAAAATTTGTCAGGCAGCATGTCGCATGACAGTGTCTAATAAATGTAATGAGTGAAGTATAGAGGCTCATTTACGGAACCTGCCCGTCTGTCTAATATAGTCCTGTACAGTTATGAATATGGTCTGGTTGACATTTCGTGAATATTGCGGGATGCCTTTCAATAATATTTCGATATACTTATAATCATTTGTCAAATTATCAATGGACAATAATCTTATATCTCTATACAAGGGACAATGCAATAAGTAATGTTCAGCAGTCTCGCTGGGATAACCACACTCGCATTGAGAGCAATCCTTAAGGTGCCGCTTACATAAATCAAAATTCAAATCACTCATACCAATACGCAATCTGCAATGATGTACTTGTTCAAATCTTTCTCCAAAATAATAATGGCATGGTACTTTAAAATCAGCATTTAACAAATACTTTTTGAACTCGCTCAAGGAGATGGTCATTTTAACGTTATCTGGTAAGGTGTTCCATAGTACAGTCGTTTTGGGGATAAAAGAGTTGCGAAATAATTCGGTTCTATGAGGAGGCACATATCTTTCTAATGGCCTTCGTCTATGATACGGAGTAATGTCAACTACAAGAGGGGGCAATACATTTACTAAGTACTGGGGGCATTTGTTATGTATCATCTTATGAAAAACAATTAATTTATGTCTTTTCCTTCGTTCTTCAAGGCTACATAGCCCACTTTCCTCATACAGCTTTGCATGGCTAGTGCCCTTAACTCCACCTATTATAATTCGTAGGGCTTCTAAGTGTAATTTTTCTAATGCATCTGCCATTATCTTAGTGCAATTATCCCAAACAACATCTGCATTGTCGAAATGGGGTAAAATAAAAGACTTGTACATTATTTCCAAACTTTTTCGACTTAATCTATATTTATAAAATCGTAAACAATTAATCAGTAAATTCGCTTTTTTAACTATACTTTGGATGTGGGCATCCCACTTGCAGGTGCTCTGTAAAATCACTCCAAGGTGTTTGTGTTGATCTACTTTTTCTAAAATCGACATTGTTGAAAAACAAGGGTTGAGGGGGGATTAAATCACGTTGAATATTTAACAATTCAGTCTTAGTCTCGTTAAATTTAACTTTCCATTTATTGGTCCATGCACTAATTTTATCAAGATCTTGATTTAATATATTGGTTCGTCTGTCTACATCTTCTAATGCAAGTCTGCATATTCACACAAATCAAACCATACTCACCAACAACTGTGTGAAGTTTCACATGATGGACTGAACGTTGACTTCATGCTTCACGTGCACCTGCCTTGTGAGATGACAGCGCGGTTACTATGGCGACGCGCGTTCATGATGCTTGTCAAGATGCATAATCTGAAACAATCACAAAATTGTTAACCTGTATCAGTTTACTTCGATGTGTTTTACTATTTGATTAGGCATTGTGTCAGTGCAGAATTACTTATTAATTTGTGTTTGTTTTTATGATGCGCTTTGAACTATTTTTGGATTTGCGCCATGTAAATATCCTTGTTCTTGTTCTTGTTCTTGTTCTTGTTCTTGTTCTTATTATTATTATTATTATTATTATTTCTTCTATTACACATGCAGTATTCTACGCGGACGCATTTTTCCTTGTTGAGTTTACAAACTAACTGGATCAATATCCAAATGTCGCCACGTGTGAGGTTCACCCCTGTCGCAATGGATGAACATAAAATATTATAACACTTCCCTCTGTATGTGCCGTCATTTCCACGGGGAAAATTCTAAAGTATGCTCAAACTAGCAGCAACATTATGAAAAAAAATATGTTTCCGGTGTCCAGGCCAAAAAAAGTAGCTTATAATTGATTTTTTCTCTACAAAGGATTTGCATTGGCTGAAACTCGAGCCGGCTATGTTTCAGAGAAGACGAGATGTCGGAGAACTGTGTAGATTCCCTTGGTTTAAACAAAACTTTATTCAATTTTAATCATGACAAGAACAATGCATGGATGATTACATACTCAAGCATATAATGCTTATTTTAAGCAATCATAGTAATTACAAAACAAAGGTTAGCATGTAGATTCCCTTCTGTTGTCCTATCGTCTAGTTTCTTTTTCTTTGTTTCTTTTTAATGTTTGAAAAGGTCTCTGGTGTGGATGAAAAAATAGGGTCGGTCAGGTAACCGGAAACTTTTTACACCCCCGGTATAGGGGTGTGTATAGGTTTCGCTCGATGTGTTTGTTTGTTTGTTTGTTTGTGTTCGCATATAGATCTCAAGAATGAACGGACCGATCGTCACCAAACTTGGTGAACAGGTTCTATACATTCCTGAGACGGTCCTTACACAAATTGGGACCAGTCAAACACACGGTTAGGGAGTTATTGGTGGATTAAAATTATACAAGGGACATCTTAATGGTCAAAGGGAAATAACCATTCTCACTCAGTCACTGCCACCAACTGAGAAGGTTATTTCCCTTTGACGGGGGTGTTTTTCCTACCTCGGAGGAATTTCTTGTTGTTTCTGTTTTTGTAACCTTACTTTAAAGTGTAAGCGAGAGGTGATTTTTCTTTATAAATGAAGAGATATCTGGAAAGCGTGGGTAGACATTTCAGTTGAAAAAGGACAAGCTTTAAATAGCAACAAAAATGTGCAATTATCAAGAAGTGTATCTTCTCTGAAAGACGCAAATCAAATTCACAATGCCGCAATGTGTCTGAATGCGCCTGACGCGTGTTAACCCCCCTCCCCCCTTCCCTCTGACACAATGTGTCTGAATGCCCCTGACGTGTGTTAACCCCCCTCCCCCCCTTCCCTCTGACACAATGTGTCTGAATGCCCCTGACGCGTGTTAACCCCCCTCCCCCCCCCCTCCCTTCAAGTCTGCCCTTTCAAGCTACCTCGATCCCACAAAACAAAACTGGTTTTGCAACATCATGAAACTTGAGATATTTATAAAAGACCGAAGAACCTGGAATAACATACAAAAGCAAACAACCTTATTACTATATTAGATCCGCCATATTACCGCCCCCTATTATACGCTCTGCGCACACGGGTGTGCGTAATCACCTGTAGACACCCTCCGATTGCATGGTGTCGCGTGTTTGCACGCAAATCTGTCGAAGTAAAACAGCGGAGGCAAAGTGTACAAGCAAAAAATAGTTACATGCGTAACACTCCTCCCTCTTCTCCCCTCCCTCCCCCTAACTCGATGATATCACACATGCCCTATCTCAAAACGTAAAACAAGCACTCCAAAACTACCGCTGTAAACACATGTGCTTTTGTAAACTGATTTTGGAAGAATCAATTGCGAGAGCATTCGATCTGGTTATGTCGAGTTGTGTTTCGTTGCATCAGTTTTAAGCGCAATTAGCGTCACATACATAAACTGATGGTTTCATTTATCTATCCTTGGTGTGTGTGTGTGTGTGTGTGTGCGTGTGTGTGTGTGTGTGTGTGTGTGTGTGTGTGTGTGTGTGTGTGTGTGTGTGTGTTTTTATGTATGAGAGAAAATATCCACAAACAACCAAAACAAAACGCTATACATATGTATCAAGGAAGGCCGCAGAAGTCCATAAAACCCAAGACAAAAATAATAAAATTGTAATGAAAAGATCAATAAAACAAAAAAAGAATGGCACCCGTGAGCAATTATTTTAGGTTATAGAATTTGTACATTGCTGTTTGTGCTTAGATTTCGCCTCACGTCCGAAATGCATACAAGCAAGGACAAGTTGCAAGACATTGTGTGGGGTTTAAGACGACGAACAAGCCTAAAAACAATCAACAAGGAGAAGAACAAAGCGGAGGGGGAGGACGGAAGCTTTCTTAGGATGGAAAACTTGTTCACGCAATAACAACTGATAAACTTTCGCCAATTCGCTGTTATTTACTAGTTTTGGCCAACACTTCAGAACAACACTCTATTTTCAAATGAAAGACAATAGCACTTTCGGTGCCAGCTTTCATTCAGAATGTATATCTTTGATTAGTCGATAATGCTTACACGAGAGCACTGCAATGAAAAGGTGTATCAATGGTGATAGCCCCGACATTTTAATGGATCAGCTGTATGTCAATGACCACTTTGAATAGCAAAGAGAAATTCAAACTATTTTAAACAATTTCGTTTGAATGCACAGTGTACGTGTGCATTAACATAGTGACATGAATTGGCGGACTGCATTGTGCAACCCTGAACATTTCATTTGATGTCAAATGGAAAACTTAAACTTTAGCCCCGCTGCACTTAGCTGCAGTTTACTATTCTGAATAACATGTTCATTATGTAAACTGATGCATGCTCTTTGGACTGTAGGTGTACAGACCGTGCGCACAGTGTACAATGTAATTGAACATCAAAGGGAAATCAGCTACGCTCTTTACAGGCGATTGTGATGTTTAAAACGAGCTTTTATTTTAAGTTAGACGTGCAGAGAGAGAGAGAGAGAGAGAGAGAGAGAGAGAGAGAGAGAGAGAGAGAGAGAGAGAGAGGGAGAGGGAGAGGGAGAGAGAGAGAGAGAGAGAGAGGGAGAGGGAGAGGGAGAGAGAGAGAGAGAGAGAGAGGGAGAGAGAGAGGGAGAGGGAGAGAGAGAGAGAGAGAGAGAGAGAGAGAGGGGGGGGGAGATAGAGGGAGAGAGAGAGGAAGAGAGGTTGCAAAGACGACGCACAAACATGTCCTTTTTTCCTTTTTTTTACTTTTTTTTTTACTGAGTATAGATATGGAAAACATTCACAGTTGGACTTGTGCACAGTCATTTGCAGTATTCTGTTTTGGTAACCGAAAGACTCACAGTAAGCAAGTGTTTATCCGTCCTCGGCTGTGCCATCAAGATCCAACATGCTCTCATAGATATCATCATTATTATTCAACAAATAAATCTCGTACAGAACATTCTGGTTTAATTACTATTCTTTTGATACCCTTCTATAAGATACCCCCACAATGAGATAGCAAAGAGTGATACAAGAAAATATCGAACATTGGTACGGTATACACCTGCGAAGTCACGGTACGTAGTCTTCTTTTCACACAAGTTCATATCGTTGACTAACCAAAAAAAGATCCGACCATGAATGAATTTTCCCAGGTAATAAATCATAGTACATGTCCTATCTGGTCCCTTTAGCACCCTCTTATTAATATGGAAGGGAGGTAGATACTAAGCAGGCTTAGGGGACAGTCACATACTAACAATCATATCACCAAACACACCCGGGCTAGCGCTTAGAACGCACAAAGTGCCTGTTTAACCCTTCGTTTAAACTAAATGACCGAGGCCCTCGGTAGTTCTTCGGCTTCATTAATAAGCTATAGGTTGGGCGCTTTGGGGACTCGAGTATTTTTCGACACCCATGCGGTACGATCTGAATTAGAATGCTTTGCTTTTCTAAGCTTTGAATGGTGCTTTACAAGTCAAAGATGATTACCGGCGTTTGTTGAATAGCTGTGCACCTAATGAATCTTCTTGTGGGCCAATGGAGTCTTTAGTTAAAAGCCTCGGAGCGTAACCGTTTTTATGACGCCAAACTCAATGCAGTTTTGAAGTAAAAAAAAATAAAAAAAAGACCCACGAAGAAGTAATGTAATCAGGTTGAATATCTGTCATCTGTGTAAGTGCGTAGGCGCGATGTGACGCTTAAGCACCACCCCCCACCCCCCCCCTCCCCCCGGCAAACACACACACACAACCCCCCTTGCCTCCCTCTGCCCTTTTATTCCGGGATGTCATAATTATTAATGCAACGAGTTTCATTCATTTCGAAAAAAACTAAAGAAAACTTGACGAATAGAACTCTTTGCCGCCTGCCCCCCTTCTAAAAACCATCAGAGAGATAGAGTGGGAGGGGTGGGATACAACGGGAGATACCGAGAGGGAGAGAGAGAAAAGAGAGGCAGCCAAGACAGACAGACAATCGAAGACAGACAGCCATACAGACAGAGAGCTATTGTGAGAAAAAGACAGACAAACAGACAGACAGACAGACAGACATACAGACAGAGAGCTATTGTGAGAAAAAGACAGACAAACAGACAGACAGACATACAGACAGAGAGCTATTGTGAGAAAAAGACAGACAAACAGACAGACAGACATACAGACAGAGAGCTATTGTGAGAAAAAGACAGACAAACAGACAGACAGACACCCAGCAAGCCAGACAGACAGACGGATAAGCAGAGACAGAAGGGATGGGAGGGGGGGGACAGAAAGACAAACACACAGACAAAGAGACGAAAGAAAGAGAGAGAGAGAGAGAGAGAGAGAGAGAGAGAAAGAGAGAGAGAGAGAGAGAGAGAGAGAGAGAGAGAGAGAGAGAGAGAGAGAGAGAGAGAGAGAGAGAGAGAGAGACTGACACTGACACTGACACAGACACAGTTTAATTGAATATGGGCCTACAGCCCCTTTCAATGGGGGGGGGGGGGGGGGGGTACACATGAATCACATGAAAAAATATAAAACATGATATTTAAACGTATGCAAAATACACAGTGGTTTGTTCCAAGCTTTCCTCTTTCAATAATCTTGCACATCAATGCTGCCTAATATATACATACACCGAACAATAAATACAGCAACAACAAAACCTTCAGCGACATTTAATCCTCATTATTATTTAACATTGACAATCTTAACTGAAATGCAAAAAACAGCAGTCAATGTCGTTAGTAGGGGGCATAGTAGGTAGTGGGCTGAGTCCGTTAGCTCGGGACATACCCACCACTGAACACCGTCGAAGTGACTCAGCAGAAGTGCAGTGTCAACTTCCGAGGGTAGCCTACCGCAGCGACCCGACATCCCTCCCTGGAGCGTCTGTAAAATCGACAGGTCTGGCAGCGGAACGAAATTCAGATGTGGATGGAGCAGCGAATGCAGGGACGGGGCGGCGTGAGAGAATACCGAAACAAGGAACAGGTGTAGGGACAAAAAAAAAGAAACAAAAAAAAAAGAAATGCAAAAAACAAAAACTTTGCTAAATCTACAATTGTTTCTGTGTCTTGTTTTTTAAACATGGTAATCATACTGCCCAACTGATCACCAACACTTAAAAACTGTGCTAAATACTTTATTCTCAACTCACAATATGTTTGGCATTTAAAAAAAAATGGATTTCGGTCTCTAATTTATCTTCACAAAAGGGGCAACACTTGTTTTCTGTTGAATTTTGGAAGCGATATCTGTGGATATTTATCTGTGAAACACCCATTCTAAATTGAGCGATGACATTTCTGTACACATCTTTCCATAAAATGTCCACATAACGTTCTTTTTCAAAACAGGCTTTATATTTTCCATACAGTGATAGGCGCTCACTCGAGTCCAAATGATTACGCCAATCATGACAGAAGGAACTGCAGAGCCTCTCCTTCATAGTTAGGTCCAGATCCTTACTCCCGTGACCATTCTCTGGCTGCAAAGGTTTGACGATTGATTTGACTTCTACGGACCCTTTAGAACAAAATTAGACCCCCCTACACCTTCGAAAAATGCTGGCATTTTTCACCAGAGGCCAAAATCCAAGATGGCCGCCAGCGCTATCTGGAAAAATCAAGTTTTGAACCAAAGCACCTAGAATTATGTACAAAGACACTTTTTCGGGTGAGTTGACGACGAGGATTCCGATTCTGATATTAGTTTGACGTTACGACATCATTTGGCCCTAATAATTTAAGATGGCCACCATCCAGTAGAGCGAAAACGTAACTTTTGTCCTTCAAGCAAACATCCTCCATAAGGATCTATTGCAGTAAAGCAATTGTTGAATGCATGACAAGAGAACTTAGTACACTTCTAAATAACCTCTGTATAATAACTGTAACATGAACAGTTTTCAGTTGAAACCAATTACAAACTGTCAATAATACTCGTTTTACTCTGAAAATGGCACTTTTTCGGCCCTTTCTTTGGACAAGAATACAGAATACAGAATACAGTATTTATTGAGCCAAGTGACATTAAAAAAACATTTAAAGCACAAGGAATTTCGCGTAGTGTTGGTACAATCACGCACACACACACACACCCACACACACACGGACACACACACACACACGCCCACACATACACTGACATACACACCAACACACACACGCCCACACTACAGCCCACAAAGATCAGTTGATACACATTTAGAAGTCACCAATTGTGCTTTTATGTCCTTCCTTTCAGTGCTATGAAATCGATGAATCAATATGACATTGGTGAGATAAATTAGTCCGAATCAGAGCATGCTGCCTCGCTAGATTCTGAATCGTCATATTCCAATGCATTCTCCCTCCTCTGTACATCATCATCAACATCATCATCTTCCTCATTGCTCTCATCTTCCTCGCTCTCTTCAGTTGGCCCTTGTGCAGGTAGGTGCATAGGTAGGTGTATCGGGAGAGCAGGTTGCATGTGGCGGACAGGGCGACAGCGACCACCCACCAGCTCGGTCGCATGCATGCATGAGTTTGACTCATTTCCGTTTGACCCTTCCTCACCCACCCTCCGCATGCTACAGTCAGCCATGCCTGCCTCTGATGAGCTGGTTGCGGATTTCAAGTCAGCCCAGGCAGCAGGGGAGGAAAAGCTGACCAGCTTCTTGCGAGAGAGGGTGTTCAGTAAGAATACCTCCCTCCATGCACCCGTCCCTCTGAGCAAACGCTTGACGTTTGCCAAGATGCCCGACTTGGAGAAGCCCGGGGAGGAACTCAAGGCGAGAGCTGCTGAGATGGAACGGAGCGCTCTCAAGGCAGTAATCGACCTGGTTGAGGTCAGTCAACTCGTGGACCTCTCTGTTGGAACATCGTGTTGTCGAGGAGTGTGTGGCCTTATTCAACCCAAACAGCACATACAGGAAGACACAAAAGAGCAAGCTCATCCATAGGCTCTCTCTGCAACCTGTAGAACTGCAGGATCTCTACATCGCTCTCATCGACATGGGCATGATCTGGAGGATGGCAACGCCATCAACAGAGGATCGACAGACGCAAGATGGTACCCCATACACGTGGTCAGACTACGCCCACAAGGTGTCATCCATCATCATTGCCCGTCATGGTCATGCTGAACGTATTATATGTGTGAACGACCCGTACAACGCAACATACTCAACCAAAGATGATGAGCGAGACCTGCGGGTACAGGGTCAAGCACATGTCCCCAACACCTACATGAAATTGAGCGACCCCTTCCCCTCTGCCCACGCGTTCAAAACGCTGCTGTGTAGTGTCAGCAACAAGGAGCGGCTACAAAAGCTTATATGTGACTACCTGAGAGACTTTGCACAGAGTGTTGATGCAGAGATTGTCTACTCTGTTGGCCCCCACTGCACCAACTTGTCAACCCAGCAACCATTGGAGAACTACAGCTTTGAGCAGTCTGAGGCTGACACTGTTCTCTTTTCCACATATGCAGTTCTGCGCGAATCAGGTTACAGTGGCCCTGTTGTCATTGATGCCGCTGATACGGATGCCTATGTCGCGGCTGCAGTCATCTCACAGCAGCTGCCAGGAATCCTCTGCATCAAGAGGAAGCAGGAGACGGTCTTCTGCCGTGGCCTGGTGACTGACGAGATGGCAGACTGTATTGTGCAGCTTCACTGTATGACAGGCTGTGATGCCAACTCAGGTTTCTACGGCAAGGGTAAGACGTCAGTGTTTGACCGGGTTGCAAAGAGCGCTGTGGCCCGACGGCAACTCTTGAAGTGCGGAGATAGCCTTGACCCCGAGGAGGAGGTGCTAGAGGAGCTCTTCCAATTCACGCGACATGCAATCTATGGCGACAACAAGAGTAGCACCATGGCTGAGGCCCGTGCAGCAAAGTGGAAGGCACTGAAAAACAAAGCATTCATCCGTCTGCCTCCAGATGCAGACAGCCTACGCCAACACTGCCTCCGTGCAAACTACTTGGCATATCTAGTGCGTCATCACTTCCTGAAGAACCACCCCACGCCACTTGGAAATGGCTGGGAGCTGGTGGGTGGTCGCTGTCGCCCTGTCCGCCACACGCAACCTGCTCTCCCGATACACCTACCTATGCACCTACCTGCACAAGGGCCAGCTGAAGAGAGCGAAGAAGATGAGAGCAATGAGGAAGATGATGATGATGATGATGATGTACAGAGGAGGGAGAATGCATTGGAATATGACGATTCAGAATCTAGCGAGGCAGCATGCTCTGATTCGGACTAATTTATCTCACCAATGTCATATTGATTCATCGATTTCATAGCACTGAAAGGAAGGACATAAAAGCACAATTGGTGACTTCTAAATGTGTATCAACTGATCTTTGTCCAAAGAAAGGGCCGAAAAAGTGCCATTTTCAGAGTAAAACGATTATTATTGACAGTTTGTAATTGGTTTCAACTGAAAACTGTTCATGTTACAGTTATTATACAGAGGTTATTTAGAAGTGTACTAAGTTCTCTTGTCATGCATTCAACAATTGCTTTACTGCAATAGATCCTTATGGAGGATGTTTGCTTGAAGGACAAAAGTTACGTTTTCGCTCTACTGGATGGTGGCCATTTTAAATTATTAGGGCCAAATGATGTCGTAACGTCAAACTAATATCAGAATCGGAATCCTCGTCGTCAACTCACCCGAAAAAGTGTCTTTGTACATAATTCTAGGTGCTTTGGTTCAAAACTTGATTTTTCCAGATAGCGCTGGCGGCCATCTTGGATTTTGGCCTCTGGTGAAAAATGCCAGCATTTTTCGAAGGTGTAGGGGGGTCTAATTTTGTTCTAAAGGGTCCGTAGAAGTCAAATCAATCGTCAAACCTTTGCAGCCAGAGAATGGTCACGGGAGTAAGGATCTGGACCTAACTATCAGTTCTGCAGACAGAGAGAGAGAGACAGACAAAGAGACGGAAGAGAGAGAGAGAGAGAGAGAGAGAGAGAGAGAGAGAGAGAGAGAGAGAGAGAGAGAGAGAGAGAGAGAGAGAGAGAGAGAGAGCGAGAGAGATTAATTTATTTGACCAAAAGTTTTGTTCCGAAGGGTAAACCACCAAGAACTACTTTCAGTAAAAAAAAATCACTGTCAAAAAGGTCAACCCTCACACTTCATCTGACATAATAGTCTCTGCAAGGTTAACGGTGCCTAACGCAGCAAACGTGCAAAAGCACCAGAACAACTGCTGAAAATGACACCTCAGCGTCACGAAGGTTAAATCCAACATTTAACAGTTGACAGATAATAACGGCTTCGCGTGCCGAGTGCGAATACAAGAAGACAAGCAGTCAAGCAGGACCTTGTCCGGTTTTCGACAGCTTGGCTGCAATAATTACAAATGTCATTGTGCCTCGCTGGTGCAATTTTCTTAAGTCTTACCGAGTTCTATAGAGTACGACGCTAGTTAGAGCAGACACATTGTGCCCTGGGGGGCAGGTTTACCGTAATACAAGTAGGCGAACAAAGCAAATCATAGGCGTTCTTGATGTCGGTAAACGATCTGGGATTGGGCAAATCAATGTCAACGTGTTAGCGGGTGCGGTATTCTGACACATTCTGCAAAGGAACATAATCTAGTAAGCACGTACTACATTATAGTGATAATGACTGACTAGACCATAGACTGACTAGACCATAGACTGACTAGACCATAGACTGACTAGACCATAGACTGACTAGACCATAGACTGACTAGACCATAGACTGACTAGACCATAGACTGACACACAATGGTTTTCTGACTTCTGCGCTGCATTATCAATATGAAGCTTATATAGCGCGTATTCCGTGGGTACAGTTCTGAGCGCTTGTCGAGTGCAACCAGTAATGCCCCACACCCCCGCCCCATTAAAAAAGGCACAGTTTCTGCACCCCTTTTTTTTGGTGGAAGTATGTGAACTGTTGAGAGATACACTATATGCATAGGTTTACAAACCAGCAACAGTATTTTTGATTTTGCTGTTTTCGTAATCAGGAAGCACATGTTGTGACCGCAAGAAATGATATGTAAGATCAGACACCAAATACTCGACACACGTGTAGCACCAGATCATTATTTTCCTACAGTCAACTGCATTCTGACAAACAGTTCTAGACAAAAGAATTAATCATGTATTGTGAAGAGTCAAACAGCAAAAACGTGCACATGTTTTGAAACAACATATATATTAAACATAAAACGATACGGAGAATAATAAGATACAAACAAACAAGAAGCGATTGGATACAAGCTCCTGTGGTCTGTTTTTACATTTAGTCAAGTTTTGACTAAATGTTTTAACGTAGAGGGGGGAATCGAGACGAGGGTCGTGGTGTATGTGCGTGTGTGTGTGTGTGTGTGTGTGTGTGTGTGTGTGTGTGTGTGTGTAGAGCGATTCAGACTAAACTACTGGACCGATCTTTATGAAATTTGACATGAGAGTTCCTGGGTATGAAATCCCCATATGTTTTTTTCATTTTTTTGATAAATGTCTTTGATGACGTCATATCCGGCTTTTCGTGAAAGTTGAGGCGGCACTGTCACGCCCTCATTTTTCAACCAAATTGGTTGAAATTTTGGTCAAGTAATCTTCGACAAAGCCCGGACTTCGGTA
Source organism: Littorina saxatilis (assembly GCF_037325665.1). Classification (NCBI taxonomy): domain Eukaryota; kingdom Metazoa; phylum Mollusca; class Gastropoda; order Littorinimorpha; family Littorinidae; genus Littorina; species Littorina saxatilis. Next base: position 10,918,306 of record NC_090248.1, read on the forward strand.
TTGCATTTCAGCTTGGTGGCTTAAAAATTAATTAATGACTTTGGTCATTAAAAATCTGAAAATTGTAAAAAAAAAATAAAAATTTATAAAACGATCCAAATTTACGTTCATCTTATTCTCCATCATTTTCTGATTCCAAAAACATATAAATATGTTATACTTGGATTAAAAACAAGCTCTGAAAATTAAATATATAAAAATTATTATCAAAATTAATTTGTCGAAATCAATTTAAAAACACTTTCATCTTATTCCTTGTCGGTTCCTGATTCCAAAAACATATAGATATGATATGTTTGGATTAAAAACACGCTCAGAAAGTTAAAACAAAGAGAGGTACAGAAAAGCGTGCTATCCTTCTCAGCGCAACGAATACCCCGCTCTTCTTGTCAATTTCACTGCCTTTGCCACGGGCGGTGGAGTGACGATGCTACGAGTATACGGTCTTGCTGAAAAATGGCATTGCGTTCAGTTTCATTCTGTGAGTTCGACAGCTACTTGACTAAATGTTGTATTTTCGCCTTACGCGACTTGTTTAGGCGTCACATCAGCCACTAGTGGCTTTTTAAGAAATGAATTCATACAAGATTTCCCTTCTGCAGACATAGCAGCCAGGCTTTTGATCTTTAGTATAATTATATCCAAGTCCGGCCAGACTAAAGAATGTGAGCCGAATCTTCTACACCGGAATATCTGTGCCTTTAAATGACAAATATCATCACTCAGTGACCGGGCTGACATACATCAAATTATTCATCAACAATATTGTTTTAACACGAGGACGATTTATCTGAATTTCTTCAAGAAACAAACAAACAAACAAAGAAACAAGCAAACAACCCAATAAAAACAAAGTATGAAGAACCTAAGCCAGAATTCTTCCTTTGCCCGAGTAAGCTTGGAGCGTATTTATCACATGTGCAATATATGAACTTCACAAGTAATCTAAAAGTTGATAGTTAAGTTCAACATGAACACGAAGATAAAGCACGTCTTTTGCGCAGCAAACAACAGACGTTTCACCATCGGACGTGACTAATGGTTCCTTTGAGACGATAAACCGAGGTCCCTTCGTGTACACTACATTGGGGTATGCACGTTAAAGATCCCACGATTGACAAAAGGGTCTTTCCTGGCAAAATTGTATAGGCGTAGATAAAAACAAAATGTCCACCAAAATACCCGTGTGACCTGGAATAATAGGCCGTGAAAAGTGGATGCAGCGCCTATAGGCTGTTGATCTACTGGTCGATGTGAATGCGTGATATATTGTGTAAAAAATTCCACCTCACACGGCATTAATAGGTAACATGCGCCTTGAGTCGCCTTGTGTGGTGAGATACGTGCGCGAAATAAATCCTCGTAAAAAAATAAATAAAGCATATGCCGTTAAAAAAAATGTTAAAAGCTCCATGTTTTGCTACCAGGCTAAATACTAAAATAATAAGAATTAACTGAGTATCTGTGCGCAACAGTTTTCAGAGATCAGTAACCTCCAAAATGTAAATGTGGAAAAGTAAGTTATGGAGCGCATCATGGCTTCTGATCTCGTTTCATAAACGATGGTTGAAGGTTTGTGTACTATAGTTGCGCAAGTTAAAACTGGATGGAAAATCAATAGGGTATGCTTGCTTACTTGCTTGATTGCTTGCTTGATTGACAAAATACACCTCCGCGAGATTTGAGTCCCAACAGAAGGTAAACTAGAATGAAGATAACGTAAAAGAAAGCCAAGGTAACGAAAGCGCAGAAGAGAACAGCAAGTATTGAATAAAAACGTTCTGCGACGCTTTTTTCTCTCGACCACACAACACGCCTCTTCTAATCGTAGCACCGTAAAGCTTGGACACTTCAGCTACTGTCCCCAGAAATGCCTATTAAAGCAGGTACCTGAAATATGATAAATTGTTGAAGAGACAAAAAGGGCAAAAAGAAAACACATCTTCACTAACCTGACAGATCTTTCTCAAGGCAGATGATAACTCAATCGAACCACAAAGACAAAACACATGTTTCGGAATGGCCGGCCGGACAGCGAGTCAGTCAAGCGAGCACAAAGCAAAGCACTATATATAAGTCGTGCAAAAGCTTCCAGTGCTCGAGATCTACTCAATAATTAGTCAGCACACAAACAGACCGCTGCATTTAACCTTTCGGGGTCAAGAAATCTGGACCGCGTTCAGACGAGACACTATCACAGTTCAATAATATACCGACAACCCTTTCTCCATTCTCTGTGGCTTAACACATAAGGGCGGGTGTTCCGATCGAACGCCGATGTGTTGTCGGCAGCTGTTTTCCGAGCGGGTGGACAAATTAGATCAAATACAGCAGAGCAGGCCAGCGCCGCCACCCCGTTCCGGGCTGTGTCGGGTGGATTTGGCCGGGTGCCCGCCTTCCGTTGCCGGTCGACTCCTTTGGTGCTTTTCCCCCCTGGTTATTTGGCATCGTTGAAGCAATACTGATTTTACGGGGCGGACCATGCAGTCATGGTCAGAAACCGCTGTCAAATTTACGGCTACAATGTTTCAACAAACTTGAATGTAAATGATCTGGTTGACATAAAGATGATTCGCTCTTTCTTTGTAAACTATAACCAATGTACTTATCTATTTAAATAATTATTAATACGGTATCATAAATGAGTTCTGCCTCACACTTAAAAAAAAATTCTTTGTGAGTGTGTTACGAATTAAACAGATGAGTATCGCAACGCTCGTCTACGTTCATGCTCCGCTGGCGGCAAAGTGCCCATAGGAGTATCCTTCAACTTGGAAAAAAAATCAAAAAAATCAAAGGCTGACCGCTCTCTGTGCAGAGGGAGAACCTTTGGTTTAATTAATAGCGTCACTGCCACCAGTGTCATTTTGCGATATTGATTTAACACACACGAAAATCGCTTTTTCTGCACAGGCAGCAGCCAGGCTTTAGATGTCTGGTATGTGTCCAGGTGGAAGGATGCCCTCATCCCGTGTGACAGCCTGGACAGATCTGTGTGACAGCCTGGACAGATCTGTGTGACAGCCTGGACACATCTGTGTGACAGCCTGGACACATCTGTGTGACAGCCTGGACACATCTGTGTGACAGCCTGGACACATCTGTGTGACAGCCTGGACACATCTGTGTGACAGTGTCCTTGGACACATCTGTGTGATAGCCTGGACACATCTGTGTAACAGCCTGGACACATCTGTGTGACAGCCTGGACACATCTGTGTGACAGCCTGGACACATCTGTGTGACAGCCTGGACACATCTGTGTGTCAGCCTGGACACATCTGTGTAACAGCCCGGACACATCTGTGTGACAGCCTGGACACATCTGTGTGACAGCCTGGACACATCTGTGTGACAGCCTGGACACATCTGTGTGACAGCCTGGACACATCTGTGTCACAGCCTGGACAGATCTGTGTCACAGCCTGGACAGATCTGTGTCACAGCCTGGACCTTGTCTTACAACATCTCCGTAAAAGAGAGGGAGAGAGAGAGAGGTGGTGAACACAGTCGCTTACACGAGAAGTACTATACCTTTAAAGCCCCGTTTCCGTTGTAACGATATTAGGTTTAGCCTGAGACCAGCTTTCGCATTCGACCTCGTTGATCTCGTATGAACTCCTCTCTGTATAACCCCCTCCCCTCCCCACCCCTCCCTTCCAAAGTACTGATGATCGACCTTAGGTACTTAACATTCATGGGGTGAAATTCGTTCAACAACAAAAATGGCATTTAAAATTACAAATTTGCTTCATCGCAAAATCCTTCCCTTCTCACTCAAGTGACGTAATTGTTCCGTGCACGTTTTCGAAGGAATCGAATTTTAGGGTCACATCTGTGGAATTTCACCACCAATTTCCTTCACTTGCTAAAAACGGACATGCTTACCTCCCGAAAATGAGCGTACCTCTTGAATTTGACCGGATAACAACATTTCAGTCTCCGGTATATATCGAAAGCGAATGCTGGTTTCAGACAAAACCTCATATGACTCATATCGTTACACCGTCACAGTCTTTCATCAACGGAACCAAAACCAGTCAAACGTTATATAGGTCGCAGGATTAGCATAAGCGCTTAATCGGGTAAACTGACGTTCAGATCAGACAGAGTTGGCACCCACACATTGCATGTTTATGACCACTTGAACTGTTTTTGTCTGGTAGTCACAGATTAAGCTCTGGCACACAGTTAGCAGTGCTAAGCAAGATGGAGCTGTTTATCCCGAAGGTTAAATGTCATTGCCTTCAGAAATGTAGACATCTAGACTCGTAATTAACGGTATAACGCGAAAGATACAGGTCTGTGAGATGTGTCACGACGCCACAAAGCGGAAGGCCGTGGATCACTTACGGTCCTTCCCCCACTCAGTTTGGGCAAAAAAACAAAAGAGAAAGAAAGCAGTGTGACAGAAAGACAGACACAACCAACACCACGTCCGAACAATACAATCCCATCCATCTACAAAGCGTGCGAGCGAGAGAGAGAGAGAGAAAGAGAGAGAGAGAGAGAGAGAGAGAGAGAGAGAGAGAGAGAGAGAGGCACACACACAGAGACAGAGACAGAAAGAGAGTCTCAGAGTGAGAGAGAGTCTCAGAGAGAGAGAGAGAGAGAGAGAGAGAGAGAGAGAGAGAGAGAGAGTCTCAGAGAGAGAGAGAGAGAGAGAGAGAGAGAGAGAGAGAGAGAGTCTCAGAGAGAGAGAGAGAGAGAGAGAGAGAGAAAGAGAGAGAGAGAGAGAGAGTCTCAGAGAGAGAGAGAGAGAGAGAGAGGGGGGGAGAGAGAGACTCAGAGAGAGAGAGAGAGAGAGAGAGAGAGAGAGAGAGAGAGAGAGAGAGAGAGAGAGAGAGAGAGAGAGAGAGAGAGAGAGAGAGAGAGAGAGCAGAAATAAGCAATCACAAAAACAAACAAAAAACTTAAAAGGTAGAAACACCGTGGAAGTCGGAAATCCCAGAAAACCCAGCACGGAACCGGAAAAACAGAAAACGAAAATAGACTACACGAAGCAGCGATCAAGAAGCAAAACAGTCGTAAATTCGGAAACTAAATCCCAGACAAAAAGACCCAAATACGCCTGAAAAATATAAACTAGGAAAAAAACTCTGTTTTGGAGGTAATTTTCAGCTCAACATGCCAAGTACAAATAAACAAAGGGAAAAACATGAAAGAAAGAAAATCAACATTTACTCCATGACTCCAATAAATCAACTGGACAATTATCACATATTTGCAGGGCCGCTGTGATATATATGTCTCCGGATCTGCTGCAGACCGAGAAATTAAGGTAATTTCCTTTTTTTTCTTATTGGCCAAATGAACTGCGCTGTTATTCAACATTGACGGGCTCTTGCAATTGTGTACATCCGGAAGAATCTAACGCCAAGTGCTATGGTGTCTTTTTCCGGCGATCTGTTTGCTATGCGGAGTGAGTTAGTAAAAAAAAATAATTCTAAGTTCTATTTTCATAATATAGCTTTTAGGTCAATCAGGAATCAGACATCTGTCGGATCATTTATGCAAGTATTACTATACTGGTATCAGAAATAATTAAAAACAGAAGAACACAATGGGGGTATTTAAGTTTTACGCCATCACGGCAAAGACATTAGGGGCATGTGATACAAGAGCAATCGCATCCTGAACTCAGGTCAAAATGAGTTCGGCTCATTCTCTCCCTGACAGGATGCCTTGAGTTTCCTTATCTGGCAAGGAAACCGATTTTTGTTTTACATAATTATTTAGAGATTTTTGTAATGTATTATTAATATAAGCAGATTCGCGATCGTCGATAATGATTTTTCATGGTGTTTTGTAATTTTTAAATTACAAAGGAATTGATATGTAAGTTTCAAGCGAGCTATTTTTCGCGGCTGTCTTTACTGTGCAAACAACTCTAAATATGGCAAAAGTGTCACGTGATAATCAACCGTTTGGTTTCAGCACTCACTGGAGCAGACGATTTTTTCTGTAACCAGTTGACAGTGATGAAACCATATATTACGGTCTCCTTCCGGCAGCAGTCCCAAAATTTCGACCTTAAAACGATGTGTTTATCATAACTGTGAAGAACAGAACGGAGATCACTGTCGAAGTCGGCCAATCTGCAATCATTTTCGTCTCGCGAACACTGATCTCAAATCTAGATCAGTGCTCGCGAAAACCATATGGGAGATAACTCTGAATTTTTGTTTTGATAGATTCGCGTAGGACTGTAGCGTCCGGTCAGGGAGAGAATGAGCCGAACTCATTTTGACCTGAGTTCAGGATGGAGCAATCGGCCAATCGGCTTGAAGCTTTATTGATCTTGTCCGCTATCGGCAGTCCCTCTCGGTTTACAATCGGTTTTACTGAAATATATCAAAACAAACGGACAGCACGTCGCTGGTTGCCATTATAAAGACGTGTTCAAATATTGTTCAATATCAGACGCAGACATTAAGCAGCATTGTTGAATATCGGTGGCAGACGTTAAACAGATCTAGACGTATCCAAATATTGCGAAACTGATGTCGGATGCATACTCATGTCCAAATTCCTTTGAGAAAACACACATGGTTTGCATTTGATGGCCCCTTGCAAATAAGGACCCAGATATAACAATGTGTTTGATTTGCTGCATGTAACACAACCGGTGACCACGCGATCACAGGACAAATATGCAATCGTAATGGTGTAGACAGTAGATTCCACAGTCTACAAGTCTGCAACAGTTTCCTGCAGTTTGAATGTCGTAAATAGCATTCCGCATCGGCAAACAGTGACAATTTACGGTCCTGAATTAATTCAACTTTGCTAGTATGTCGTTCCAACTTTATTGTTCTCTCCGAATCGTAATATTCATGTTTCTGTTCAAAAACACAGTTACTAACGTCGCACTCTCCAACCCCGTGCCATTGCCATCCAGACCTCTCCCCTTCCACAAAAAGATCAATAACTTGTATTGCTTCGTTTGCTCTTAAAATTGAACGGGTTTTCTAATTGTCACCAACAAAGAGCTCGGCGGGTTTCTTTTTCCCAATTGATGTCGAAAATGGTTTCGAGTACGGTGGCGTGCAAGAAGTATATAAGTACCGCGCGCACAGCGGCCTTCCTTTCAACTGTTCGATCCGTTTAAAGGCACAAAGAGCAATGGAATCCAATAATGACATCCGACGAAGAGAAAAGATCAAATGCTGACCTAAATAAAAGATAAGAAAGACATGGTAGTTTGCCGACCAAAAGTTGACATGAACATTCAAACAGAATGAGTCGTCACGTGTAAGACGTATTAAAGGCAATTTTCCGTTTTAATGTATGCATTCTAATGGACAATAAAGTGCTGTTATTGTTATTGTTATTATTATTGTTATTGTTACTGTAACGACTGGTCCAGTGCCGCGCCGCGTAACGTAAAACAAAATCAAAATTGAATTTGGCTTTTCAAAGTCGAATCATCTTTCCAAGGCGAACACACAACTATCAGAGCCTTTCCCAACAATTCTGACCAGTTTAATCAAACTATACCGGATCAGGAGTGATAACAGAAAGATAACGTTACGTGTCCGGTCGGCTTCCAGAAAAGAAAAGAAGTCTTCACTGAAGCTGGATGCCAGAGGATATATTATGCTTAACTCTAAGTCATTCCAGGTTCGTCTTGTGGGCGCGTATTTCTTTTATTATTTCGCGTCTGACCGGTGGCTATCAGAAACTGATGCTTCCATTAAAACGGAGGTGCCAATGGATTAACGCCGCAAAAGTCTCTTTCTCAAAGACTCAAAGTGTTTACTGTCCTCATAAAAACAAGGAAAATTGCCTTACAGTGTCAGGCGATCACAGACATAAAAACATCACATGTATTAAGAATTAAACGATTGCACTTAAAACTAATAACTCTAGCCCGCTTCATATTTGCTGTAAACTTAGAATTAGAATTGCATTAAAACACATGTAAACATTCTGAGCGTCTCTCGCAGCACTCACACTTACAGACACACTCTCCATTTGTGACCAGTACATTCACTTCTCTTGTCATTTCGCGTCTGAGCGGTCAGCAGTCAGAAACTAATGCTTCCGTTCACACGGAGGTGCCATGAGATTAACTCCGCATTTAAATCTCATTCACTATCTTCCTTTATTCTGGACGCTGACTGTTCTTATTATATCTGTGTTGCGAGATGTCTTAATGCTCATGACAATAACGTAGAAGCAAACCCTCACCTCTCTTTCAATCCTTACTTTGAAAATGAAAGCTCTGACGCAAAAACATCGAAAGTGAAAATTCACAGAAAACGTCATCTTGTCCATAATGATTTCGAGCTAGATTTCTGTCAGATCCTGTAGATACATGACAAAACATTTCGAAATCAGAATTTGCTTTGGCGACTTTAGTCATATCAACAGTAGAAAATGACTGGAAGGTTAACGCTAGGCTGTGCATAACAATGTTATCACCCATCTTTACGTATTTTACCCGGTGTATTTTTAACACATATTGACATATTCCTTTCGATTTTCGTACTGGCAGGTTAATGCGGAAAACGCAAAACAACTATATAAATCATGCATTAAGTTTGATCTTTAACCTTTTCCTTGCTTTGAACAGACCACAAGGGAAAAACAGAAAGAGCGAAGTCAACCAGAGTCACGAACCGGCGACATCCATGATTCTTTATTGCAAGCTCACAAAGGGTCCAAGCCCATCCCAGCAAATGTATACTTCTTGACTAACAAGCATAATTGCCAATGTATATCATCTATCATCTCAAACTGATTCTGGACTCTTTTCTCCAAACCCACTTAAATCCCAGTCATCAAAAGACAAGCAAATCCAAGTTTTCCACAAATCAGCAGGCATGAAGACTATAACTCATTTTGCGAGTCTCGTAATTCCGCCCTAGCAGTCAGTTTTTCTTTGACCTTTATCTTTCGATTTGCGTTTGAAGTAAAAAAGACTATGCATTACTCTCTCACGCAGTGTCTAAATATATGTCTTCAATTTGAAATACCCATGTTTCTTCTCGACGTTTTGTGTGTGATATGAAAGGTTTAAATCCACGGGGACACAAACAAAGAATAGCAGTTAAAATATCAATAAATCAAACAAATCCAAATCCAACCTCAACAAAGTGTTGCAATATAAAAAGATACCTAATGTCTTAACCGTGGAGATAAATCACAAATCACTGCGGGAATTACCGGCTCTGGTAAGCACGGTAGAGTAATTAAACTGATAAAGTATGTGGTGCGTGTCCTTTCTTGTCCTGCATGTCTAATTAATAATGTCTTGGCCACAAAGTCAGCGTTCATGGTACGTCCAATTTACTCTAGATCGGATGGAAATAACATGAACAATCGGATCTCTCTCTCTCTCTCTCTCTCTCTCTCTCTCTCTCTCTCTCTCTCTCTCTCTCTCTCTCTCTCTCTCACACACACACACACACACCCACACACACACACACACACACACACACACACACACACACACACACACTGCGAAAAACAGAGACAGAGAGAGTTAAGCAAATCAACCCCAAACAAGTCTCAATAAATTACGACGAAGAGGTGCTTCACTTGCCCACGCGTGTAGAAGACATCCCGTGGAAGGGCGGTGCAGCTTAAAAGCTTGGGGGCAGTATTTCTTTAATGTACCCACACTTCGGCAGATAACAACAGGTAAGGTGTGGCTCTCTATCATGTCCATGTCGTTTACCGGCCATCATAGAGTGATAGGTGTAAGTCTTTACTCAGGTGCGAACAATTGTTCGATAGTATAGATAGGTGTAAGTCTTTACTCAGGTGCGAAGAATTGTTCGATAGTATAGATAGGTGTAAGTCTTTACTCAGGTGCGAAGAATTGTTCGATAGTATAGATAGGTGTAAGTCTTTACTCAGGTGCGAAGAATTGTTCCATAGTATAGATAGGTGTAAGTCTTTACTCAGGTGCGAAGAATTGTTCGATAGTATAGATAGGTGTAAGTCTTTACTCACGTGCGAAGAATTGTTCGATAGTATAGATAGGTGTAAGTCTTTACTCAGGTGCGAAGAATTGTTCGATAGTATAGATAGGTATAAGTCTTTACTCAGGTGCGAAGAATTGTTCGATAGTATAGATAGGTATAAGTCTTTACTCAGGTGCGAAGAAGTACAGACAGTACAGTTTGTACGAGGACAGAGTTAGCTTGGTTGTGTTTTGATTTTGGTTATTCTATGTCATGTACGGCGCTGATGGAGGGACACACACACACGCACACACACGCACACACACACACACACACACACACACACACACACACACACACACACACACACTCACCCACTACACAAAAGAACGCACGAAACAGAAAATAAAGAAATCCAATCCGCTAAATGTTGGAGTCAATCACTGCATCCAAGCTTCTCAAAAGTTATGAAACGATTCAGGAGACGCTAAAACATCTGGGGATGTGTGACGAGAACATAGATATTGCTCCCACCTCTTTGTTATCACGAGATAATTGTGAGATAAAGACAAAAACCAAAATCCAAAACCGGTACAAGTGTTAGAACCCCCCCCCCCCTCTCCTCCCTGCGTGTACTAATCACATCTAAGCAAATAGACCTAATTGCCATAGACATCACACGTGGTTGTGCGGGACACTTTGCTGAACATCACGTGCAACGTTGAAGACGAATTGGAGAACAAAAAATACTACATGTATAAAGAAGTCACAGAGTAACGGGGATATGCTAATTCCCTGGAGCCCATTCGGATACAATGACAAGTTTATTCTGATATGACTGTGTTCACAGCAAAACAGGAAGCAAAAGAGAATAATAAAAAATATATATATATAGTAGAACGTTAAGACGAAAATAAAAGACAGAAACAGCAGGACAAAAGCAAAACGACCTGGAATCTAAAATATGAAACGATGACAAAGAAGAAGTTCAGGAAAAAGCATGCAGTGGAGGACCAAAAAAAACCCCACAAAAACACACACAACGTACATTGTAGTCAGTACAAAATGATGGGTCAGACGCTTCAAACCATGGCATTGGGCGGCCAAGCATGAAGTGTGTTTGTTTGTTTGTTTGTTTGCTTAACGCCCAGCCGACCACGAAGGGCCATATCAGGGCGGTGCTGCTTTGACATTTAACGTGCGCCACACACAAGACAGAAGTCGCAGCACAGGCTTCATGTCTCACCCAGTCACATTATTCTGACACCGGACCAACCAGTCCTAGCACTAACCCCATAATGCCAGACGCCAGGCGGAGCAGCCACTAGATTGCCAATTTTAAAGTCTTAGGTATGACCCGGCCGGGGTTCGAACCCACGACCTCCCGATCACGGGGCGGACGCCTTACCACTAGGCCACCGTGCCGGTCAAGCATGAAGTACGATAGCACTCCTGAACAACGTGAAGAAGACCATGAAATACCGACAAACACAGAAATAAGGACACTGAAGCAATCCGCTACCTTAGTACCGCCTTATTGTGTTTGAAAACAATAACGTAAATTGTAATGGTGGGGAAGCCAGTACAAAAAGAACTTCATGGAGACCAACAGTACAAGTTCCTTCCTTGTGTTCATGAAATATTGATTTATCGTCACTCAAAAATAACTCCCCGGAAACTTAGGTGCAGAGATACCAGACAGGGGTCAAACGGGTGCACCTCAGTCGTTGACCGTCACATGGACATAGACCAAAATCACTCAAGACAAATGTACTCAACTATAGTCATAACCTGGGCAAAGTGCTGTCATTTCGGGATTAACAGTGATTGATTTGGTTTATTGGGGTTCATGTGTACGTGCAGAGAAGGCCAACAAAGTTTCACGCAGCGTTTTCTGTAGCAACCGAGAGCCTTAAATGCTGAGAGTTACCGCGCTAAGAATATCAATACGTGTATAATTATCAAGTGACATGCTATTGGGACGGGAAACGACAATACACAAATATCAGAAAAGGATGACAAAACTAAAAGAGCCATGATCAGATGAGGATAAATCAATAAGCCTTGTAGACCATGCATGGTACTGACACAACTTAGTATCAATTCGATATTTCTTACATACTGTGAATGAATGAAAACCCGTCTTGAAGATTAAGGATATTCTCAATCTTTGTTTACTTATCAGTGTTCTTTCCACAGCATTTATTCGAGCTAAGCATCCAGCTTCAAGAAGAATAAATCCTTATTTAAATTAATCCTTGTTTACAGTTAATGTTACTGCCAGAGTATACAAACAAATCCACGACCCCCCAACAAAAACCACACACACACACACATACAGACAGACACACAGACAGACACACAGACACAGACACAGACACACACACAAACACACACATACAGACATACATACAGACAGACACACACACACACACACACACACACACACACACACACACACACACACACACACACACACAAACACACACAAACACACACAAAACACAAAGCACAACTCACACAAAACTTGAAATATCGCTGACGGGTGGCCCAGCGTTGGGGTCGCGGGTTCGTACCTCGTTTATCAATCCCGCAAAGACGGCAAGCGTTCAATACGCAACGCCACTACGAAGACTAATGCCTGTAGAATTGCAGGTGGCCTGGGGTGGCGCTTAATTAAATAACACCGGCAGGATACCCGATAGCGGTGACTTACTTCTGACTTGCTGTCGTTTCAGAGACAGCGACCCGCTTTGCCCCAGTCAGTGTGATGCAAACTTGCACAAGAGTGGGCAAGGGAGCACTTAGAGTAAACTGACCCGTGTGACCATTTCTAATTTATCGTTTTAAACATTACAATAGAACCCCCTCTCCCCTTTTAAGCCCCCCTCCCTCCACACACACACACACACACACACACTCATTTTTAAGATTTTCCCCAGTCTGTGAGATGCAAACGTGTACAAGAGGGGACACGAGAGCAACTAGAGTAAACTTACGCTTGCTGCTATTTGCAATGTATCTTTTTAACCATTACAGTAGAACCCCCCCCCCCATCCCCCCTCTCTTTTAAAGACACCCCCCCCCCCCCCCCCATTTTTTAGATTCCCCCCACCCCCACCCCCTTTTCTAAGACCTAGCTTTTCCAGATTTTCTGTTCATAACATCTGTAACTTGACTTCCCTTTTCAAGACTACCCCTCTTTAAAGCCCGAATTTCGCAGGTTTCTGGAAGTCTTAAAAAGGGGTTCCACTGTACCAGTCCGTTGTTCGTTCACCGATTCTAAAATTCACCTATACCGACGAACCGCATTGATAATTTGAGCGTCTTGACTTGACTTTGACTTCACATTCACACAAGCACACGTGTGCACAAACGTGCTCTCTTCGGAATAGACAACTAGTTGAAAACTTGTCGTCACCGATTTGTTCAACCCCCAGTTAATCATTATCATTTCTATAGGACCGACTGACAGTCAACTGCAGAAACACGACTGTGGCGAGTTCAAAAATTGAGTTCTGTCGTCTTTTTAATTTAAAAAAAAAAGTTAAATTAAAAGCTTCAAGACTATCTAAATTTGCCACAACATTTTTCGCGATAAAAGACAACCATTGCACAAGTTGATGATACATCAATTTGCATCCATCAAATATGCGTAACTATCTTGGGCGCAAAAACAGCCCTAAAGGAGCCACGTTGAAAACAGACGCGCAATAATGCATTATAAAATGAGAAGGTACAAGGCAAAATGACGTAGCTGTTACCCCTTTTCGCCCTCTCAGCTGCTCTGAACATCTGCCTTTTCTTATTCTAAAAAGTGCGCCTCCCATTTTTAAACCAAGCCTTTTCTTCTTTTGCTGACATTTGATTTATTTTTCGAGAGGGGTCTCGTATTTGCATTTCCGTAAAAGACCTTTCAACTTGGTTTGAATGTGTGATACCGTCTCCGTCTGCATCCGCTATTTTGGGGGGGGCGACATCGTGGGATCGTATTGTGACAGGATTATTCCTTTACGAATACTATTACTACACTTCGCTTGCTTGCATGAAAACGCCCTCTCCTGTTACGCGTGTGGGCTGCTGATATTAATCATCTGCACAAACATTATCATGTATTCTGAATTCACATTTCGGTTTTATTTGAATGAACGTAGAGCGTGTGTGTTAACAGGGAGGGAGGGGGGCAGATAGAGAGAGAGGGCGAGAGAGAGAGAGAGAGAGAGAGGGCGATAGAGAGAGAGAGAGAGAGAGAGAGAGAGAGAGAGTAAGGGAGGAGAGAGTGAGGGAGATAGACAGAGACAGAGACAGAGAGAGAGAGAGAGACAGAGAGAGACAGAGATAGACAGAGAGAGAGAGAGAGACAGAGAGAGACAAAGAGAGACAGAGAGAGAGAGAGAAAGGCAGAGAGAAAGGCACAGAGAGAGCAAGAGAGAGAGATAGAGAGAGAGTGAGGGAGGAGAGAGTGAGGGAGATAGACAGAGACAGAGAGAGAGACAGAGAGACAGAGAGAGAGAGAGAGAGAGAGAGAGAGAGAGAGAGAGGCAGAGAGAGGCAGAGAGAAAGGCACAGAGAGAGCAAGAGAGAGATAGAGAGAGAGAGAGGAGAGAGAGAGGATAGAGAGAGACAGAGAGGGAGAGAGAGGGAGAGAGAGAGAGGCACAGAGAAAGGCACAGAGAGAGCAAGAGGGAGAGAGAGAGAGAGGGGGGCAGAGAGAAAGGCACAGAGAGAGCAAGCTAGAGAGAGAGATAGAAAGAGAGGAGAGAGAGGGGATAGAGAGAGACAGAGAGAGAGAGAGAGAGAGAGAGAGAGAGGAAGAGAGAGAGAGGCAGAGAGAAAGGCACAGAGAGAGCAAGAGGGAGAGAGAGAGAGAGAGAGAGAGGGAGAGAGAGAGAGAGAGAGGGAGAGAGAGAGAGGAAGAGAGAGAGAAAGAGAGCAGAGAGAAAGGCAGAGAGAGAGAGAGAGAGAGAGAGAGAGAGAGAGAGAGAGAGAGAGAGAGAGAGAGAGAGAGAGAGAGAGAGAGAGGGAAGGGGAGAGAGGAGGGCACGTCTAAGCACCAGCTACGTTTATCGAATACATATTGACCAAATGAGCTTCATAAATGAAGCATTAACACAGAGAGAGAAGAAACTGCATTAATCCAGCTACAATAATATGGCAGTGTACTTCTTTGTAAGTTAGTCTGTCGGTCTCAGTGTGTGAAAATAAGCACGCATCTCTATGTTCAGTCGAGAGCAATTAAATAACCCTGCACAAGCTCAGATAACAAGAATGTACATAAACGCTTCCTCCTAAGAAATATACCCTTACTGGGTTTATCTGCCAAATGCAACTCCTCTGTTGTCTATGGTTTTAGTATTACTTTGTCTCGGAACAAGAATAGTCATTTTGCTGAATGGGACTCCAGAATTGTTCTGGAGTATACGGAGGGTTTAAATATCATGAATGGAAGCACGTCGAACGGAATTTAACACAATCAAAATAAATCATTCCGGCAGAATAAAAATACTAGTCACCTAGTAGTTAAAGGCATTTGGTTTGTAACGAAGACGGGGTCCCAAAACTTCTTGTAGATTAATGCTGGTTTCGGCATGGACACCAATAATGTATTAGAAACAAAAAGACCCTGTATATTATTTACACGTCAAGTGTGCAGGAGTACTCATTTTAAAATAGATGTGATACCTCAATCATAAAGCAATCTTAACCTTCTGGTGATCATGCATGCATAATTGATCACAATGTGTATAGCAAGGAATATTTTGTGTGTGTCTCTCTGAAACTTATGGCCAACACTTTTTATTTTTATTTATTTAAAAAACAACTGCTGTATATATAATATATATATACGACTTGTGTGTGTGTGTGTGTGTGTGTGTGTGTGTGTGTGTGTGTGTGTGTGTGTGTGTGTGTGTGTGTGTGTATGTGAGTGTGTGTGTGTGTGTGTGGGAGTGTGTGTGTGGGAGTGTGTGTGTGTGTGTGTTCGCGATGCACGGCCAAAGTTCTCGATGGATCTGCTTCAAATTTGGTGGACATAATTATTCAGGTAGACCCCGGACACAACCTGGTCGATGAGAATTTTCAACACGTGCTCTCAGCGCGCAGCGCTGAACCGATTTTGGTTTTTCTGTTCATCTTCCCAGATCCATTCCCAGTAACTCTTCCTTATCTTCTCCAGTGTTTTGCGTTTATCTCCCTTCCTTCGTGTGGCGTCAATCCATATTCCCGTTACTATTTTTAGAAGGTCACTGTCCACGACGCTTTCATCCCGGCGAAGCCGGGTATTCCTCTACTTCTTCCCGGCAAAGCCGGGTATCATTCGGTCCTACTTCTTCCCGGCGAAGCCGGGTACCCGGCGAAGCGGGTATTCATTCTAGTATATACATATATGTCTTCACGATATCTTCATTTTGATTTTAACTTCCTGTTGTAAACAAAACCGGAAACGCCCTGACTTTATCGTAAAGGATAAATAAACCAAAAATACACAAGAAATTAAAAAAATTATTGGTGTGGAAGTGCACGCCTTTATCAGTTTGTTTTCTGTCGTCTTGAAAGTGGTGTTTCTAGTTTTCGAGTTAAAGACGAACAGAAAGAAATAAATTCCCTGGTAAAGAACTTGATATTCTAACGTTAATCTAAACAACAAAGTGACTGTGATGAGATGAACAAAGTTGAAAAACAAAAGAATTCTGTACTCACCGATCCTTGTGTAACCGTGTGCCGAAACACTACGATCACCTCGGGAAGCGAAGTGCAATCAAACAGGATTGAAAATGTTAGGGCTAATTTCTTAGCCCTATAAAAACTGTTATGCAAACCCGAAGGTTTCCATGAACATACAGACAATCGGAAACCACCAGACCCTATCACAAACAGAATTCTACAATACACCGGTGTTGACTTTAAAGGCCAACAACTCGGGTGCAGAGTCTGCTGTGAAAGGAGCGGTAGCCTCCCCTGTCACACTTGTATCAGTGCGTACAGAATTCTTTTGTTTTTCAATTTTAACGCTACGTAAGCGTGAACACGAATACACTTTGTAAATCACATCCCATTCGTCAGCAAAGCATAAATAAAGGGACACTGTTGTCTGAAAAAGGGGATGCTTTTGCAAATGTAATGGGAATTGATAAAAAATGTTCCAAACTTGTGTGCTAGCTAGAGTCTTTGTTTGCCCACATAATATAAATCATTTATATTTTGTGTCTCTCAATTGTATACTTCAATCTATTTTCTTTTTAAGTGTTGTGTGTTTTTTGGTTTGATTAAAAAAAATCCCATTGTATATTCGCCAGTGTTTCTTACAAAACGCCTTTATGTAACTTTAAATGTCTCTGGACCTTGAATGCGGGTTGAAACCTCGTGTTGTGCTGCAATGCTGTATTTATCGGACGCAATAATGAAACAATAATGCCAAAAACCTCACGAAACCGGACGGCTTATGGAATGGCTACGTACATTATCTTGCATTCTTTGACTACCCTGGAGCTAGTTTTACCACGCATCGATTTGTAACATGTTTTATTTTGTAGGACAATCGCCAGTCGTTGTCCTCTCAGCAATGCAAACTCTGAGTAAAGGGCGAACTTTGTGAAATGTTCGATACGCCGGAGGGACAATTCTATTTGTCCTGCTGTTTTTGAAAAAGAACAGACATCACGCTCAAAAGCAGACAGGTCTCTTGTGGAATTAAAAATGTAAAGCAGTGCATTTTTTGTTTAATGAAATGAAGTTTTACAAACGCAAGTAAAAGGTTCTGCATAGGACTAGTCAACAGGATTGCAGGTCCATGGTTATAGGCTTGTTACACCTGCAAGTTTAGTTTAGCCATTACAAGGCATAAACTAGTACACAACCATAGACAAAGCAGAAATAATAGATTCCAAACATCCGTTTTCAAACAAGCTCAAATTCAGTTCTGCGTACACTCAGACGCATTTCTTGTCACGAAAAAAGTTAAACATAATGCAAAACTTTCTTTCAGCAAAACTATTTTTCAGCTCCATTCCCAAACTCTCGCGCCACTGTGTTGACTTACTTTGCCGTCAATAAATCAATTTAAAAGTTAGCTTTTTACTGTCCCGTCAAAACCGTTTTGACTAGCTGCGAGAAAAAGGAACACAGCGAATGTCTAAGATTCTCTTTTGCGGCGCATGAATGGAGCTAAAGGGTATGTGTTGTGAAGAAAAGCTGCCACTCAATAACCTTCAATGGTCGCACTCAAAGACTTTTCTGCGCAGGACTAACACAGAAGTCAAAAGTGAGATTTATGTGCATTTCATTGCAGGCCATTTAGCTCCGACTCGTCCGATCATGAAGGCACCAGCTAGGGCTCTACGTGAGTAAGGGTTTATGTGATCCAATGAACATACGTGGCAAATGAAATGTGGGAAAGCGACTGGCTCGTTAAAAAATGAGAAAACCGTTTAGCACGTACACACGGACAGTCTGTAAAGGACTTTTTCAGGACCACTATTACTGTGAGAAGAAAGAGGTCGTGGAATAAATGAGAAGTTAAAATGTAGGGGAACGGAGGCCACCAAATTAGTATGTTATCCGCTAGGA
Organism: Littorina saxatilis; assembly: GCF_037325665.1. Lineage (NCBI taxonomy): Eukaryota > Metazoa > Mollusca > Gastropoda > Littorinimorpha > Littorinidae > Littorina > Littorina saxatilis. The sequence continues at coordinate 10,936,785 of NC_090248.1, forward strand.
AGTAAAATCTGAAGGTTATACTTGCATCTCTTTCTCGCTGTTTATGTGTCGGCTTTATTCTGTCTCACTGGGTTTATTTGTGTTTGCTTTTAATCCCTTCGACTTTAAACTGTATCTATCAATTGCCTCTGCCTCAGGTCTACTAAATGAAAAATAAAAACAAGATTAAGAACGACCTGAAAAGGCTACTTGACTTTCGAATCTCTCTCTCCCTCTCTCACTCTACTCTCTCCTCTCTCCTCTCTCTCTCTCTCTCTCTCTCTCTCTCTCGCTCCCCCCTCTCTTATGCAAAACGCATATCTATGCTTACTCTCGTTCCCTTGAAAAATAAAGAATTTGCATTGTCATTAATTCTCTCTCTCTCTCTCTCTCTCTCTCTCTCTCTCTCTTCACCCCCTCCCCTCTCTCTAATCTATAATCGTCCTCTTTCTCACCTGCAGAGCTCACCTTCACTCGACTGTAACGGCTTCCGCTGTTTCACACCATGCGCAAACAGAGTATCACATGGATGCAACTTCCTTGGCCTTGGGCATAACCTTGACACAGGCAATTATTATTATTATATCTGAGTGTGTCTATTATCTGGTACCCTGCAGAGTACACCGACCTTTAGGTCCGCTTTGACTTTGACCTCTCCACAACAGTTAGTAATAATAAAACTGTCCTAACCTCTCGTGCGAAAGACTCAGGGACAGACCAAGTTCGTTTGAGGGGGGGGGGGGGGGGGGGGGGG
>NC_090248.1:10937717-10955217 GCF_037325665.1 Littorina saxatilis
ATCCTCTGGGTATGGACTACCTGACAAACAGGCCACAGTATGTTAGGGTGGGGGGGGGGGGGGGGCAATCAGTTTCAGACACAATCTGCACAAACACAGGGGCACCACAAGGCACAGTACTCTCACCTTTTTTTTTTCTCTCTACACAGCAGATTTTAGAAGTTCTAGTGACTCCTGCCCCATAACCAAGTTTGCTGACGACACTGGACTGACCGGACTGCTGACTGATGACCACGACTCTGACTACAGGCAGGAGGTAGATAGGTTTGTGGGGTGGTGTGAAAACAACTATTTAGAGCTTAATGTGGGGAAGACAAAGGAAATGATAATGGACAACAGGAGGGGGGAACATGTACACAGGGAGATAGTGATCAAGGGGGAGGTCGTAGAGAAGGTAGAGCAGTATAAGTATTTGGGGGTGATTATAGACAATAAGTTGACATGGAAACCAAACTCTGATGCCCTTGTGAAGAAACTCCACTCTCGCCTGTACTTTTTGAGAAAACTCAGGTCTTTTAACATCAGACAAGAAATCCTTCAGATGTTTTACACTTCAACGTGCAATAGTGTGTTGTACTTTGGCTCCGTGTGTTGGGGTGGCAACATCAACAAGCAAGACAGGGATAGATTAGATAAATTCATCAGGAAAGCAAGTGGGGTGGTTGGGAGGAAGCAGGACAATTTCACATCAACACATGAACGACGACTGACTGACAAGGTACAGAAGATTTTGGCTGACGACTCGCACCCACTCAGACCGGAATTTGACAGTAGACGGACAGACAGGAGCAACAGATTCAGACAACCAACCGCAAGATCCACACGCTACAGAAATTCGTTCATTCCATCTGCAATTCACATCTTCAATTCTCAGGTGGGGCGGTAGATGCTGGTGTTGTCGCTCTGATGCACGGGGTCAGTGTTCTGTATTGTTTCAGTATTGTTGTTTTTGTTTTGCATGATTATATACTCTTATTCTACTCTCTTAGACAATATGTGATAACCGGCAAGGTGCTGACTTTCGTTTGTGCATTGTTGATGGTGAATGCATGTTAATTTATTTTTAATATACTTTCTTATGTGATAACCAATGTGCTGTATTTTCTCAGGACAAAGAACAAATGTTTATTTTGAATGTTTTATGTATGTTATTATTACGGACACAAACGCTCGCTCAGCAATGCAATTTCTCTTTTAGAGATTAATAAAGTTATTGTATTGTATTGTATTGTATTGTATTGTAAATCCCCTCAAAAACTTACACAAGATAATCAACCCCTTCGAGGTGTACACACAAAGTGGAACTCCATTTTAAGACGCTCTGTTACAATTCTACAATTCCCTTCCGTAACAGCTTTTCTGTTTCATAACTTATGTAAATCTAAAGTTTTAAGACTCCCTCCCCTTTAGAACCTTATATTTTCTCTGACTTTATTTTACCACTGTTCACTGAAGACTGCGGAACCAATCGTAATATGTTAGTAAGGCTTTATGCCGTATACACATCCACTGAGAGATCCGCAAAACCTAGGGCCTGAGTGGCAGCCATGGTGTGTGCTAGGAACACATACACTGAGAACCCAACAACACTTACACAAGGTAAGCAAGCCTTTTGTTGAGTACACATACACTGAGAACCTGTTAGGAAACGCTACCGTTGCTGAACTTTGGTTCGGTTTTGTGTGTTGCATGTAGTTGACTTATTTGTACTTTGTGGGAAGGTACCGATATTATATTTTGTAAACACAATATTTATGCTTGGACGAGAATGCAGGTGAACTTTCTAGTACTGTCAAAACAAGTTGTTTACCATGCTGTTTTAGTGTGAGTTCGTGGCGTTCGATCGGATTAAGGGCGTCGGCACCTTTTGATGTACGTCACAGAGAACGTCACCATTCTAGTCCATGGGCGGTTCGCATATAATGTAGTTGTATCATGTTCGGTCTGGAATATTCTCGAGATTGAGTATTTACTATATATGCCAGCGCGATTTGAATGTTAAAAAGCTTCTATTTGAGTTCTGCTACGATGTGCAGTTGTATGTATGGAATGCTAAATAAATCCTCGAACTCAATTTGACGAGTTGTTTTCTGCTGCTGCGAAGACGGGCGACGTAGAATAAAGAACACAACTATACGACGTTTGAGAACTTGTGGCAATCTCAAGTGTCGTGTAACAATTGGGGGCCAAGCCAAGGATCTACGTTTAACGCCAAGGGTTTTCCAGCAACAAGGACCAGCGTCAAGACAGTCACAGGAGGTAGCCATCAATCGGGTGTATCCTGAGGGATCAGTATTGAGACTACGGAACCGTGGATTCGGTGTGACTGGTGAAGAGTTTGGTAATCGCCGCAGCTCGGTACGGTGAGCGACGCCGGAGTGTATCGGGATTACAGAGGTTAGCTGCCGTTTGGACGAGACGGACTTCGTCGCGGAGCTAGTGCATTAATACTACGAAATACGACTGAGGTACGTCGTGTACGTATCGTGAGCAGAGTGCGCCGTCACGTTAGACGAGGAGGGTGGCAGCCTGCGTCTACGAAGGTGACCAGCGACGAGAGAAGCATCGGAGATGCAGTAGAGACTGTGGTATTTTAGAAGACTACATTCGTCTACGTTCGGGGCTGTGAAAGAATACAGACGAACGCACCGGAAAAGACCAGAATGGCTGAGTTCTGGGGAAAAGGAATTGAACTGGGACTAAAAGGCAAGCAGTTGACGGAGTTCGTCGAGTCCCAGCTGGCGCAGCGTGAAGAAAGACAAGCTCAGCGTGAGCGTGAAGAAAAAGAAAGACAAGTGCAGCGTGAGCGTGAAGAAAGACAAGCGCAGCGTGAGCGTGAACGTGAAGAAAGAGAAGCACAGCGTGAAGAAAGGAAAATGGAGCTGAAACGCGTAGAGCTTCAAATAGAAATGGAGACGAAGCGTTTAGAGCTTCAGACAGAAATGGTGCGTATTCAAAATGAGCACGAGGCACCACGCCAAAGAGATAACCAGCAGCAAATGCTACACAGAGCACCGAAACTTCCAGCATTCGCTGACGGGAAGGACCAGATCGACTGCTACCTTGCAAGATTCGAGAGGTTCGCTGAGAGTGCTAGATGGCAGCGCGACGACTGGGCGATTCAACTCAGCGCACATTTGACTGGGGCAGCACTTGAGGTCTACACTAGACTCTCAAATGATGACGCCAGAGACTATGATGTACTGAAGGAAGCTCTGTTGCGTTGCTACAACTTCACTGAAAGGGGCTACCGTCAACGCTTCCGCGAATGCCAGCCATTGTCTGGAGAGACACCGAGCCAGTTTGTGGAGCGCCTGTCGTCATACCTGCAGAAGTGGGTGGAGTTATCAGATGAAGAGCAGTCATACGAGAGTCTGCGGGACTTGATCGTGAAGGAGCAGTTCCTTAATGCCTGCCCGAAGGACCTGGCGACCCGCTTGGAAGAGCAAAAACTGCGGGGTTTGAAGGACATTACTGATGCTGCTGAGCGTTATCTCATTGCTCATGGAAGGACCCTGGGGACGTCAAAGTCAACGAAACCTTTCCAGAAGAGCGGGAACCAGGGAAACCAACCTGCCAAGGGACAAACTGAGTCCGCACCATCATCCAATGAAGGGCAGAACATAACGTGTTTCCATTGCAATGCCAAGGGCCACCGAGTCGCCAACTGTCCCCAAAAGAAAAATAACGGACATGTCAATGACAAAGCGCAAGAACATCGACGGAGATATTACGACAACAAGAGGCAAATGAGTGGCTCGAACCAACAAGTATGTGCGAGCAGCGTCATACTCCCAAGGGCTGCCGAGCAAGTGGATACACCATCGGACGTGGAAGAATGTCTATCTGATGGCCAGCTTCTACTCGCCAATGGCAAGTCAATCTCTGTCGTCGCCAGCGCAGCTGTGTCAGTGTCGAACATGCCCGTGTCGAAGGGATTTGTTGAGAAGCAGGAAGTGACTGTTCTCAGAGATTCGGGCTGCAATGGAGTCATTGTCAAAGAGGATCTGGTGCCAACAGAGAAGTTCACTGGTGACTTCAAGTGGACGCTCATGGCTGACAGCAAATGCGTGAAGGCACCAGTGGTAAAACTCCAGATCGATACTCCATACTTCACCGGAGAAGTTGAGGCCGTCTGCCTGAAGAAGCCCTTGTACGATCTACTAATTGGGAACATTGGGGGTGCGAGACGTCCTGACGACCCTGATTTCGAATGGAGAATGGGCTCAGCTCAGCCTGCTGCTGAGGAGGAAGACCCACTGCCATTCGCGAATGAAGATATCAGCGAACTGTTACGAGATGACAGAGCAACTGTGCATCGCCGCGACCAGCCGCAGGTTGTAAGCGCTGTGACGACCAGAGCCCAGGCGAAGAAGGACAAAACAACTACGCCACTCAGGGTCACCAACAGTTCTGCAACTGCTGTCGTGGACAGGGATCGGCTGATTCAGCTACAGGAAGCTGATTTGACCTTGACAAAGTACAGGAGTCGTCCTGTCAAGGAGATGACTAAGGGCGAAGGCACTGTGCAATTTGAAGTGAAGGCCAAGATTCTGTACAGAGTGTTCCAGCACGCGAGAGTCAACGGTGGGAAGCCATTACGTCAAGTTCTGGTGCCTCAACCACTTAGGCGCCAGGTGATGGAGGTGGCCCACGACTCTATTACGGGAGGTCACCTGGGTGTCAAGAAGACATCGGACAGAATCCAGGCTGCGTTTTACTGGCCAGGACTGCATGCAGATGTGACTCGATTCTGCCGATCGTGCGATATTTGCCAGAAAACCATACCTCGAGGAAGGGTCCCGAAAGTGCCGTTGCAGAAGATGCCTTTGATCGACCGACCTTTCAAGAGGGTGGCCATTGACCTCATCGGCGAGATCAAACCGCCAAGTGAAGAAGGTCATCGTTGGGTACTGACCCTGGTAGACTATGCAACCAGGTACCCAGAAGCCGTGCCTCTGAAGAAAATTGACACCGAGACTGTTGCCGAGGCACTTGTGGACATTTTCAGCAGAATTGGGGTTCCTGAAGAGATCCTCACAGACCTGGGGACACAGTTTGTCTCTGAATGCATGGAAGAGGTCAACAGGCTGCTGAGCATTCGTCACTTGACTACGACACCCTATCACCCGATGTGCAATGGGCTGGTCGAAAAATTCAATGCGACGCTGAAGTCCACGCTGAAGAAACTATGCAGTGAGCAGCCAAGGCAGTGGCATCGCTACATCAATGCCTTGCTGTTTGCATACAGGGAGGTGCCACAAGAGTCCACTGGATTCTCCCCGTTCGAGCTGATGTACGGGCGGACCGTGAGATGCCCGATGCAGATACTGAAGGAATTGTGGACGAAAGATGTGGACACACCTGAAGTGAAGAACAGTTACCAGTACGTGTTCGAGTTGCGAGAGAAACTGGAGGAGACTCTCGAGATTGCTCGAGAGAACTTGGGAAAGTCTCAGGATAGCGGAAAGCACTACTACGACCGCAAAGCCGTAAACAGGAAGTTTACACCAGGTAACAAAGTGCTGATACTGCTTCCCACTGATCACAACAAACTACTGATGCAGTGGAAAGGCCCATACGAGGTTGAGGCCGTGGTAGGGATCAACGACTACAAGGTGAATGTCGGCAAGAAGTCCAAGATCTACCACGCTAACCTTCTGAAACTGTATGTGGAGAGACCTCCGGAAGCAGTACAGGTCGCAGCAATGGTGGAAGAACCAGCCGAACTAGACGAGTTCGACGGTGAGGAACTACTGGAGTTGGGAGACCTCCACAAGAAAGAGGGGGTGGATGACGTCAAGCTAGGACCTGACCTGACAGAAGATCAGCAGAAGGAGCTGCATGATTTTATGGGCGACTTCACCCATAGGTTCTCTGATGTTCCAGGCTCTACGTCCTTGGTCGAACATGAAGTCCCCCTCACATCTGACGTTCCTGTTCGCTCAAAACCATACCCTATCCCGTTTCAGGCTCGGGAATCCTTGAAGAAGGACATCGACAACATGTTGAAGATGGGGGTCATCCGTGAGTCATCATCCCCTTACTCATCTCCCGTTGTTGTTGTCAAGAAGAAAGACGGTACAAACAGGGTATGCATTGACTTCAGGAAAGTGAATAAGATCACCGTGTTTGACCCTGAACCAATGCCGACGGCGGCTGATCTGTTCCGACGGTTGACTGGCAGTAAGATCTTCTCAAAGATCGATCTCAGCAAGGGATATTGGCAGATTCCTGTGCGCGAAGAGGACATACCAAAGACCGCCTTTGCAACTCCAGACGGAACGTATGAGTGCCTGCGGATGCCTTTTGGCATGGTGAACAGTGGTGCTACCCTGAAGAGGGGAATGCGAAAAATGCTCAAAGGAATGAAGAATGTTGTGTACTACTGGGATGATCTGCTAGTCCACACGGAGACCTTTGCGGAGCATCTGGAGACTTTGAGGGAACTGTTTTCCCGCTTGACAAAAGCCAATCTGACCGTGAGACCCAGCAAGTGCATTTTGGGGACCGACAACGTTGACTTCTTAGGTCATTCACTGAAGGAAGGTCAAAAGGGGCTTTTGTTGGAAAACGTCACCAAGATCCTCAATGCGCCACGTCCTGAAACCAAGAAGCAGGTGCGATCCTTCCTTGGATTGGCTGGGTACTACAGAGAGTTCATTCCAAACTTCGCCGCCATAACGGCGCCTTTGTCGGACATGACCCGAAAAGGATGCCCCAACCGAATACTCTGGGGACCAGCTCAGGAGAAGGCATACCAGACCGTGCGCGACCTGATGTCACGAGACCCGGTGCTACGCCTTCCTGATACTTCCAAAGAGTTCATCTTGCGTAAAGACGCATCGGACGAAGGGATCGGCGCCATGCTGATGCAAGAGCATGGAGGTAAACCATTTCCGGTCAGCTATGCCAGCAAGAAGCTGTCAGGAGCCGAGAAGAACTACTCGACCATGGAGAAAGAGTGTTTAGCCATCTGTGGGGAATCAAGAAATTTGAACTCTACCTCCAAGGGGTGAAATTCGTGCTTCAGACTGATCACAAACCCCTCACCTACCTGAACTCTGCGAAGTTTGTGAATAATCGTATCATGAGGTGGGTGATGTACTTGCAGAACTTTGATATGCGAGTAGAATCGATTAAGGGTTCAGACAATGTTGGAGCGGATTTTCTCAGCCGAGTATGTGAGTAAAACTGTTCATTCTCCAACAGACTAATGTACATACCTGGATTTCAATCTGTTATGTATACATAATATGTGTGCAGGTAGCGTTTCAATGATTGAAAGAAATTCGGTAAATTTCTTCTGGTGTTGGGGGTAATGTTAGGAAACGCTACCGTTGCTGAACTTTGGTTCGGTTTTGTGTGTTGCATGTAGTTGACTTATTTGTACTTTGTGGGAAGGTACCGATATTATATTTTGTAAACACAATATTTATGCTTGGACGAGAATGCAGGTGAACTTTCTAGTACTGTCAAAACAAGTTGTTTACCATGCTGTTTTAGTGTGAGTTCGTGGCGTTCGATCGGATTAAGGGCGTCGGCACCTTTTGATGTACGTCACAGAGAACGTCACCATTCTAGTCCATGGGCGGTTCGCATATAATGTAGTTGTATCATGTTCGGTCTGGAATATTCTCGAGATTGAGTATTTACTATATATGCCAGCGCGATTTGAATGTTAAAAAGCTTCTATTTGAGTTCTGCTACGATGTGCAATTGTATGTATGGAATGCTAAATAAATCCTCGAACTCAATTTGACGAGTTGTTTTCTGCTGCTGCGAAGACGGGCGACGTAGAATAAAAGAACACAACTATACGACGTTTGAGAACTTGTGGCAATCTCAAGTGTCGTGTAACAGAACCCAACAACAGTTACACAAGGTAATCAGACCTTGTGTTGGGTACACGTACAATGAAAACCCCGCAACACTTACACAATGTAATCAAGCTTTTTGCGATGTTCACATATACACCAGGTACCCGGAAACACCTATAATATTGCAGGTAAATGACGCCACCCAGGGGCGGAGCAACTCCGCCTGGATGCACCCTAAAGGTCTTTCAGCCGGTCCCAAGCCCGGATAAAGGAGGAGGGTTGGGCGTGGGGTTAGCAACTCCACCCCGCCAAAAAACCAACTTGCTACAGAAACCGCAACAAAAAAGTTGTTGCGGCCCTATGCTCCACAGGGAGTCTACAGGAATAAGTCAAGTCAAGTCAGGGGCGGAGCAGTTAAGCCTGAAGGGGGGGGGGGGGGGGGGGTGTTACAACCTGGAATCCAGGTCTGAAGCTAAAGCATTTTAAAGTTAGTATTAAAAAATGGCAATTTATCTTCACTGGTATCTGCTCCCGACATCATATATACTAGCGGAAAAAAAGTTAGGGACGGGCCACTGATTTCCCCGCTGACTTTCATTTGTTTAAAACACCCTGTTCTTTCGTCAGCAAAATCAAATGGCTGTCGCATGCTACACACCAATGGGTAGGTTATGCTGTGTTAGCAGGAAAACTACACGGGACTCCCGGGCGCAGAGCTGCAGCACGTGACTAAAATAGCAAAATCGCCAAAAAGTAGGCTGTTGTTTGGCGTGCGCACGGGTAGAATAAGGCAGGTAACATGGCAAAATTGTTGTGCACATGCAAGGACAATCCTTCGAGTGTGAATTGTGATCACGAACTCGGCTTTATAAGCCGCCGATTTTCTGCGAGCTGCCATCTCCTCACCATGCCTGCCAGACGGAAGCTGACAACATTCAACCGAGGAAGAGCAATTGCCTGGCTCCACGACGGCGTATCCAAGTGCGAAGTGGCCAGGCAACTTGGGGTATCGCATTCAGTCATTGTAAGGCTGAATCAACGGTTCCAGACGACAAACAATGTCGAGGAGAGGCCCAGGTCGGGTCGCCCCAAAAAGACTACTCCTAGGGAAGATCGTTTCATCCAACGGCAGGCGCTGCAGCACCGGGCCACCACCTGCAAGGTCATCAGAGGGCAGTTACGGGAGGCCACTAACATCAACGTTAGTGAGAGGACCATCGGCAACCGCCTGCATGACGCCCGGCTGCGGAGTCGTCGTCCTGCTGTGCGTCCCCTGCTGACACAGGCTCATCGCCGGGCTCGTCTGGCCTGGAGTCGCCGCCACTTGAGATGGACGCGCCGGGACTGGGCTCAGGTCCTATTCAGTGACGAGTCCAGGTTCAACCTGTACCATTCTGACGGCCGGCGCAAGGTCTGGAGGCGTGAGGGCGAGCGTTATGAAGACGACACAGTGCATGAGAGGGTGGCCTTCTGCGGGGGCTCTGTCATGGTTTGGGGGGGCTTCAGCCTTCATCAACGCACCCCCCTGTACCATGTGGTCGGGAATCTCACTGGTCAACGCTACAGGGACGAAATTCTCGCCCCTATTGTCTTGCCGACCCTGCAGCAGATTGGCCCAAACGCCGTGTTTCAGGATGAGAATGCTACTCCTCACAGGGCCAGGCTTGTCAACGACTACATCCAGCAAACCGGGGTCGTCAGGATGGATTTCCCTGCCTGTTCGCCAGACATTAACCCCATAGAGCATGTATGGGACGAACTGGACAGGCAGGTGAGGGCCAACCACCAGCCTCCCAGAAACCTGCAGCAGCTGCTGCAGATGCTCCAACAGGAGTGGCAGGCCATTCCACAGGCCTTTTTCACGAAGCTTATGAACTCTATGCGGTCAAGGTGTGGTGAACTTGAGCGCAAACGTGGCGGACACACCCATTATTGACCTCATGAAAGACTTGTTATGTTTATTTGTGACCCCTCTGCTGTTTGTGGACATGAATAACCGAATCGGCTCGATGAAATAAACCCAAATTTTGCAGTTGCGTTGCACATTGACTGAAGTAAACGTGTTCCAAATTTCCGTACGATATGTTCATTCGTTCTTTTGCTGTGATTGCGTGTGTGAACCGTCCTTAACTTTTTTCCGCTAGTATAGTATGGTTAGAAGGAAGACATGTCGCATTGGATTGGCAGTTAAAACTGTACAAAAATAGTACTGATTAAACAATTACATATTCCCCCGGCATTACAGCCAGAAACAAGAACAACATTCACAGACATATTTTTTTTTTTACAGCCGAGGGGGGGGGGGGGGTTCCGGAACCCCTGTAACCACCCCCCTAATCCGCCCCTGCCACCGCCTGTCAACAGGTCTTCAAAAGGCTGTTCAAACTACGCCGCAAGTGCTACCCGTTTGTGTTCTGATCAAAGTAGGTCACCCAAAGGGGGCGTTGACACGGGTTACGCCAAATGACTCCACAATCGTACCCCCTTGGGCATATTACCGCACTTTTGAGCTTATACCTACAATAGTAGCCGTCCACCACAACAAAATAGCTCGACCCTGACCATTGGGTAATAGCCCCACTGAAGCGAAACCGATTATGATTACTTCCAAAGTCCGGGTAGAGTGACATCACTTCGTACAACTCCGGGCAGAACTTTCGAAAACATCCGGGATAACTCGGCTAGACGGCGGTTACAACATTCTTACGAGGAACAAGGGGTGGCAACCCAACATGTTGACGGTTGAAAGTGTTTGTGGACCAATTCTAACAAGAAGAAAGGCTTACTGATTACCGAGATTCCCGTGTGAACATGTACCTTCGCAGTCAGTTTTTCGCCCGTTCTAGATAACTTGTGATAAACAACTATGCATCCGACTGCGATACAAGGACAGCAGGAGAAACATAAATACGAGTTGAACAATGAGAATCAGAGTGTAATTTTTACCTGGGCAGTTGTTAAAGTTACCTACTCTGGTTTGCAAATTCATGCAAAAATAATGCGTACACAAACGCACTTTTTGACACGAGAATACCTTGAACAAAAACAGAGAAGCATTTACATATCCGGCTTTTTGTAAAAGTTGAGGCGGCACTGTCACACCCTCATTTTTCAATCAAATTGGTTGAAATTTTGGCCAAGCAATCTTCGACAAAGGCCGGACTTCGGTATTGCATTTCAGCGTGGTGGCTTAAAAATTAATTAATGACTTTGGTCATTAACAATCTGAAAATTGTAAACAAATTAATTTTTTTATAAAACCATCCAAATTTACGTTCATCTTATTCTTTATCATTTTCTGATTCCAAAAACATATAAATATGTTATATTTGGATTAAAAACAAGCTCTGAAAATTAAAAATATAAAAAATATGATCAAAATTAAATGTTCGAAATCAATTTAAAAACACTTTCATCTTATTTCTTGTCGGTTCCTGATTCCAAAAACATATAGGTATGATATATTTGGATTAAAAACACGCTCAGAAAGTTAAAACGAAGAGAGGTACAGAAAAGCGTGCTATCCTTCTCAGCGCAACTACTGCCCCGCTCTTCTTGTCAATTTCACTCCCTTTGCCACGAGCGGTGGACTGACGATGCTACGAGTATACGGTCTTGCTGAAAAATTGCATTGCGTTCAGTTTCATTCTGTGAGTTCGACAGCTTGACTAAATGTTGTATTTTCGCCTTACGCGACTTGTTTCTCTTCAGACAACCACTGTCGATGCTTTTCTTTCACCAATTTTAACTGCGGATAGAGAAAGTGTCTGTCCCTTTCTAATTTTATTTTTGTTGTTGTTAGCAGTCGTGTAAGAATTTTGTTTTTGAATTAAGTTCAAGTTAGCGTGAATTTACCTTGCTATTATTTGAATGCAGGTCATTACAAATGACATCAGGCTCACATTGACACAAAACTCTCTCTCTCTCTCTCTCTCTCCCTCCCTCTCTCTCTTTCTCTCTCTCTCTCTATCTCTCTCCCTCTCTCTCTCCCTCCCTCTCTCTCTTTCCCTTTCTCTCTCCCTCTCTCTCTCTCTCTCTCTCTCTCTCTCTCTCTCTCTCTCTCTCTCTCTCTCTCTCTTGTTGCCCGTGTGTCCGAGCATTTCAATCACAAAGTGCCAATCCACTCCCTTGCACCACCCCCCCCCCCCCCACACACACACTCTGAGATTGTTTTTTGTTGTTGTTGTCTAAGATTGTTTAATTTTTTGTCAACTTTCAATCTCGGCAACAACTTCTTGTGTGTTAAATTCATTCAGTGTGATTGTCATGGTAGTGCCAGTTTGTGACCTCTGCAGACATTGTCTTTAAGGTTAACCATATCAGAATACGATTAACCATTTGATTGAATCTTTGTTATCTCCAACTTTATGTTCTTAGACTGGCAGAATGTTATGGCTACATTCTGCTGTGTTGTCAGCTTACAGTAACTCACACACACACTAATTTACTTTCATAATCACTCATGCCGGTGGATTTATGCTTGATTATTGAATCTTTTCTCGTTGTGTGATGGTTTTTTAAAAGTTACTGCTGTCATGAAAAGTGTGCCTGTGAACTTGATTTTGGGGATATTCTACAGTTATTCATTGCTGTTGTCAAAGACATATGACCAGAACACTTTTCTGGTCAAATTTTGCTTATGGCTGTTCAAAACTTGTTAAATTCAATGTTTTGAAATGTGACGAGGTTGAAGTGGCTTTGATTTTCTTTGTTGTTTTGTGTTTGTGGTCTTTTCATTTTTGTAATACTTGATTTTTGTCTGAAAGAATGGGATTTTTGTGGGCATGTTAATGTTGGTATACATACGTCCAGTACCTATATTTCCATACTTGTGTTACTGCTGCAGATTTTTAGATTTGTGAGTGTAAATGGACTGTATGACCTGCCAAGATATCTTAATCTATGGAACCATTGGTTTGAGATTGTTCATCCTTATATGAAGGTCTATCATACACCTGTACAAGCGAAAAGGAAACAGACAGGCCTGTGACAACCACAGAGGCATATCCCTGCTCTCCATTGCAGGGAAGATCCTTGCCAGGCTCCTGCTCAACCGCCTCACAGCACACCTCGACCAGGGGCTCCTACCTGAGAGTCAGTGTGGATTCAGGAAAGAGCGTGGGACCATCGACATGGTGTTTGCTGCCAGGCAGCTACAAGAGAAATGCCAGGAGCAAAACTCTGACCTGTTCTCAACCTATGTCGACTTGACCAAGGCCTTCGACACCGTCAGCAGAGAGGGTCTGTGGAATATCATGGCCAAGTACGGATGCCCAAGGAAATTCATCGCCTTGGTACAGCAGTTCCACGAGGGCATGCAGGCCAGAGTCCAAGACAGCGGAGAGACGTCTGACCCATTCCCAGTCACAAATGGGGTCAAACAAGGCTGTGTCCTGGCGCCGACACTGTTCAGCCTCATGTTTTCGGCCATGCTGACAGACGCCTTCCGAGACGGAGATATCGGGATCGCCCTGAGGTACCGCACAGATGGTAAACTGTTCAACCTTCGGAGGCTCCAAGCAAAAACCAAGGTCACGAAGGATATCATTAGAGACTTCCTGTTTGCTGATGACTGTGCCCTCAACGCTGTCTCAGAAGCTGATATGCAATGCAGCGTTGACATGTTCTCCAGCGCTTGCTCAAACTTTGGTCTGACGATCAGCACTAAGAAGACTGAAGTCCTTCATCAGCCAGCGCCTGGAAAACCTTATGTCGAGCCTGACATCACAGTCAATGGCCAGAGACTCAACACGGTGAACCGCTTCACCTACCTGGGCAGCACACTGTCGCAAAATGTCACCATCGACGACGAAGTGAACGTCAGAATAGCGAGAGCCAGCTCCACCTTTGGCAGACTGTACCCAAATGTCTGGAACAGAAGAGGCATCACCACCCAGACCAAGCTGAAAGTGTACAGGGCAGTGGTGCTCCCAACACTGCTCTACGCTTGCGAGACATGGACAGTGTACCAACGACATGCCAGGAAACTGAATCATTTCCACACAACAAGTCTCAGAAAGATCCTGGGCATAAAGTGGCAGGACAAAGTCCCAGATACAGAAGTGCTAGCCAGAGCAGATCTCCCCAGCATCACTACCATCCTGATGCAGTCCCAGCTTCGCTGGGCTGGGCACGTAGCCCGTATGCCAGACGAAAGACTGCCCAAAAGACTGTTCTATGGCGAGCTGCAACAGGGCCAGCGGTCCCACGGAGGACAGAAGAAACGCTTCAAAGACACTCTCAAAGCCTCACTGAAAGCGTTTTCCATCAACCCTGACACGTGGGAGAAATCTGCACTGGATCGTGCCACCTGGCGCTCCTCCATCCACAAAGGCGCCAAGATGTGCGAGGCCAGCAGAACCACCGCCGCTGAATTGATGAGACAGACCCGAAAAGCCCGTGCCATCAACCCTCCTGGAGACGTCCCACTCGTCCCTTGTCCCTTTTGTGTCCGAACCTTCCGTGCCAGGATCGGCCTTGTCAGCCATCTTCGCACACACAGAAATAGCCAGCCCCAGCAACCCCCGGACGACTAGAGTGGTCCTCGTCGAATCGACGGACGAACAACATGAAGGTCTGATTAGCCTTTGCTTATTGATATTAATAATAGATGTTTGGAAATAACTCCTTCGGGTTTGTTGGTGTTGTGGACGGGTTACCCTTTCTTGCAAAAGCTCCGACAAACAAAGGATTGACCAATCACGAGCGAGTGGGCTGTCAGAAACCGGGGGAACGAAACAGGTGTTGCTGACAGACCACCAACTAGTGACTGGTCAATCCTTTGTTTGTCAGAGCTTTTGCACGAAAAGGTCACTCTCCCACAACCTATACAAACCCGACAAAGCGCACCAGTGAGACAGAAGGTGTTGCATTTTGTGTAGCATTTAATGAGGATGGATGCTCCTCCACCCACACGAAAACCTAAACATATTTGTGATTATGTGAGGGGATGTCCATGTGACAGTCATCTTGAGAAATAATTAATCTTTTGTTTAACCAATTTAACTGCAGATGTATGTCCCTTTCTACTTTTATTTTGGTTTTTATTGTTGCTGGCCATTGTCTGCGATGCCGTTAAGGCATATGATAGTCGCCTTAAGAAATAATGTATATTTTGTTTCACCAATTTTAACTGCGGATAGAGAAAGTGACTGTCCCTTTCTAATTTTATTGTTGTTGTTGTTAGCAGTCGTGCACGAATGTTGTGTTACTGTAGCAGTTGTAAGATTTGTGTGTGTAAATGGACTGTATGACCTGCCATGATAATCTATGGAACCATTGGTTTAAGATTGTATATGTCTTTTGTTTCACCAATCTAACTGCAGATGTCTGTTCCTTTCTACTTTTACTTTGGTTATTATAGTTGCTGGCCATTCTCTGTGGTGCCGTTCTTGAGGCATTTGATAGTCGCCTTGAAAAATAATGTATCTTTCGTTTCATCAATTTAATTGCGGATAGAGAAAGTGTCTGTACCTTTCTAATTTTATTTGTAGTTATTTCTGTTGTTGTTAATATTCGTGCAAGAACTTTGTTTCTGTTTTTTAATAAAGTTTAAGTTAGCGTGAATTGAATTTACCTTGCTTTCCGTTGAATGCATGTCATTACAAATGGAATATCTCTCTCTTGAACAGAGGCACATTGAAAGCATCTCGATTAAAGTGCTGGCAGATAAAAGCAATCTCCCGGGTGCATGTGCATATCAAGAGAAACAGACACAAAATAAATAACCCCAAAACGCAAACTTAGTAGTTTTCGAGTGTGCCTCTTCAAACAAAACGAAAGAAAAAGAACAAGTCTTAACATGGTTTTTGGTGTAAGAACACTGTATATCAGAAAACATGGCATACACAAGCATCACAATGCATGCACCATCTCAGATTTGCTATGCACAAGAAAGGCAACGAATTATTAGGATAAGATATTCAGGGAGATTCAAGTCAGGTTTGTTAAGGTAAAAGAAACGGGAATTAAGGTATTTTAATGTGGACCGGTGTAGGTTTCAAAACTCGGTGCACATTGTTGAATGCAGAATGTTTGAGTGGTCAGCAGAACGTTACGTATGTATGTCTTGTGTTTGAATGTAATACACGTGTGGGGTGGTCAGCAGAAAGTTACACATGTGGTCATCAGAGAGGTTTTGCAATTCTGGCGGGAAATGAAAGTCTTCAGAAATATGTATGTCTTGTGTTTGAATGTAAAAAACTTGCGTGTGGTCACCAGATCGTTTTACACATGTGGTCAGCAGAATCTGTGTGGTCACCAGAACGTTTTACACATGTGGTCAGCATAGTGTACGTACAGTTTTATTTTGGTTTTGTTAAGTTACCGCAATTTCCAAAACATAGGTAAAGGTAAAGGTATTCCCATAACCATCTGGTCGTAGGGGAGAGAGATGTTAGAGATCTCAACTTTTCTGGGGGCCAGCTTTTTATGAGGGCGGTGCCCATCTCCTCTCCCTCGCTGCCTTTGCCTTCCCCGGCCCTGAATAGGGTCAGGTACCCATTTCCAGCTGGGTGGACTGGAGAGCGCTCGGAAAAATCGGGTATTTGTACTTGTCCCCGAGTGGGGGACGAACCACGACCTCCAGCGTGAGAGGCAAGCGCTCTAACCACTGCGCCACTCCGCTTCTCGAAACATAATTAGGTTAATTAATGATAGAGAAGTGCAATGATGGTTTTCTTTTTCATCTAGCATTACAAATAAAAGAGTCGCCAGAATGGAGGTGAAAAGTTTGTGTCTCCAGATCAACCAAAACACAAGGATGTGTGTGTGTGTGTGTGTGTGTGTGTGTACTGTGTGTGTGTATGTGTGACGGAGTGATTGAGTTTGTGTTACTGTTTGTCGATTTCTTACGTGAGCCTTGAAGGCTTCGCCTCTTGTTTTTAATCCGAATATAACATATTTATATGTTTTTGGAATGAGAACATGATGAAGAATAAAATAAAAGTAATTTAGAATCGTTTTATAAAAAATAATTTTATTTACAATTTTCAGATTTTTAATGACCAAAGCCATTAATTAATTTTTAAGCCTCCATGCTGAAATGCAATACCGAAGTCCGGCCTTTGTCGAAAATTGCTTGGCCAAAATTTCAATCAATTTGAATGAAAAATGAAGGTGTGACAGTGCCGCCTCAACTTTTACAAAAAGCCGGATACGACGTCACAAAAGACATTTATCGAAAAAATGAAAAACAAAGTCTAGGGATATCATACCCAGGAACTCTCATGTAAAATTTCATAAAGATCGGTCCAGTAGTTTACTCTGAATCGCTCTACACACACACACGCACAGACACACACAGACACACACACACACACACACACAGACACACACACACACACACACACACACACACACACACACACACAAACACACACACACACACATACACCACGACCCTCGTCTCGATTCCCCCTCTATGTTAAAACATTTAGTCAAAACTTGACTAAATGTAAAAAAGAAAACATATGTGAAAGTCAATAACCCTGATGTTCATGCATGCATTTTCTATCTTTGTTAACCTCTCTGGGCATTCTATTCTTTGAGTTTGCAAAACGTGTCTTCTTCGTCTTTCTTCTGGGTGCATGGACTGCAACTCCCACGTTCACACGAGGTTCTTCGTGTATGACCGTTTTCCCTCTGCCATTAAGCCCTAATGAGTCCATAATCTAGATTAT
>NC_090248.1:10957717-10990217 GCF_037325665.1 Littorina saxatilis
TGCGTGTGTAGGTGTGCGCATGCGTGCGAGTGTGTGTATGTGCGTACGTGTGTATGTATGTGTGCGTGCGTGCGTGCGTGCGTGCGTGCGTGCGTGCGTGTGTGTGTGTGTGTGTGTGTGTGTGTGTGTGTGTATGCACGCGCGTACATGTTTTTCTTGGCTCTGATTGTCTGTCTGTATATATGTACGTTTGGGGGGGGGGGGGGGAGGTCAGGTTGCCTGTCATCACGTCACAGTCCGTCCTTATTTTCGACCGTCCGCCCCTCAAGTTTACCATCCATCTCTTCACCTGTTGGACTCTTTGAGTAACCGAATTAATGTTAGCGTGTGGGTGTGTGCGTGCGTGTATGCGTACTCCTGTCTGTAACTGAACAATCATCGACCAGCAGAAGATTGTGTAGCAAAGGAAATGTTCATCATCAAAACAACAATGCCATGTTGCTATCCGTTGCACACATCTGAAAAGCTGTCAATGTCAGCCTATAATAATGTCAGCTATAGTTGCATTCATTTCACGGGACAGAATTGCGTAGGCGAGTGTAGCTTAAGGGGAAATTATACCTATAATAATAATAATAATAATAATAATAAATGAGCATTTATATAGCGCAACATCATAACTTTACAATTATGCTCTTTGCGCTTGACACATTTAAAATTAAAACACAGTTATACAAGCATTTACATCTACATTCATAGTCAACAACGCTTAATTAAAAGGATACACCATCAAACATACATTACAAAAGATTCTTCCACTAACTAAGTAATAAAAACATGAATAAAATAGGTAGTAAAAAACAAGGAAATACCAGCTGAATATCCTTAATCAAACAGAACATGTTATCAACAATGCTGAAAACAGTCCTAGATGTTTATATACATTATCACTAAAACAACAAATACACTACATGTAGCCTACTGATGGACTGAGAAAACAAAATCAGGGGTTGTATTTCTTGAAGAGGTGCGTTTTAAGTGCTCGTTTGAATGCTTGGGGTGACTGAGAGTGGCGGATTTGAAAGGGGAGAGAATTCCATTGTGTGGGTGCGCAGAAAGTAAAAGTGCGTTGTCCGTATATTTTGGTTTTGGTGTGTGGAATGGTAAGGATGCGACAGTCAGAAGAGGCACGGAGTTGTCTTGCTGGAGAATAGACGGTGAGGAGTTCAGAGAAGTAAGCAGGAGACGAGCCAGAAAAGAAGTTAAAGCAGAGGGTGGACAGTTTGTAGTCAATGTGGGCTTGAATAGGTAACCAGTGCAGTGTGTGAAGAAGTGGTGTTGCGTGATCTCGTTTTCGTGCTTTGAGAATGAGGCGTGCTGCCGAGTTTTGGACTGTTTGTAGTTTATGCAGGAGGTACAGAGGACAGCCAGAGAGAAGAGAGTTGCAGTAGTCAAGTTTAGAAAGAACAAAGGCACAGACAAGAGTGTTAGTTGTTTGAGAGGAGAGTGTGTGGCGAATGGTGCTGATCTTACGAAGCTCAAAATAAGCTGCTCTACAGACTAAAGATATATGTGTTCTGCGCGAACTTAGAATCCGGTTTCATTCTAGAATGGACCGGGTCCAGGTTGGAATTCTAACCCTGCGCAAGTACAGGGGTGCCATTCTAGAATGAAACCCTTGAATAAAGGGGGCCGTAATGTTTGTAGGTAAGACAGAGTTGTCTTCCCTTGAATTATCTCCACCTGCACCTTCCCTTTGATAAAATGGGGCTGATTTGTCTACCCCTGAAAAAAATCCTTTGGCGATCTTGCGATGTCATGTCATGTCAAGAAAGTTGACACTCCTGAGTACGCAATAAACAAAGGCAGACCATAGCAAGGGGGAGTATATAACATGTGTACACTCTTTACGCAAGGCACTGGCTACCGCCTCGCTCAAGGTACATAACTCGTGATGATTCGTCATCGACAAAATACACCGGTTCCTTCCCTTGGTAAATGCAACTTTCGTGTCTATTCCACCTCAACGTTAGGGTGCTGATATAACAAAAACACGTCATTCCGACACAACAAATTATACTTTGATAATTATATTTTCTGTCAACGTCTTGTTTTACTAGCGTGACAATAAGTTCAGCTCACAATCAAAATGGACTAGCACTCTTTCCACACTTGAACAACTTAGGGTAGCCTGTGTCTCAAGCAGGTTATTTGAAGCTGCCTAGAAAAACTTCAAACTGTGTGTGTCTGTGTGTACGTGTGTTAGTGTGTGTATGTGAATGAGTGTGTGCATGTGTGTGTGAGTGTGTGTGTGTGTGTGTGTGTGTGTGTGTGTGTGTGTGTGTGTGTGTGTGTGAGTGAGTGTGTAGTGTATGTGTGTTAGTGTGTGTATGTGAATGAGTGTGTGCATGTGTGTGTGAGTGTGTGTGTGTGTGTGTGTGTGTGTGTGTGTGTGTGTGTGTGTGTGTGTGTGTGTGTGTGTGTGTGTGTGTGTGTGTGTGTGTGTGTGTGTGTGTGTGTGTAGAGCGATTCAGAGTAAACTACTGGACCGATCTTTATGAAATTTTACCTGAGAGTTCCTGGGTATGATATCCTCAGACGTTGTTTTCATTTTTTTGATAAATGTCTTTGATGACGTCATATCCGGCTTTTCGTGAAAGTTGAGGCGGCACTGTCACGCTCTCATTTTTCAACCTAATTGGTTGACATTTTGGTCAAGTAATCTTCGACGAAGCCTGGACTTTGGTATTGCATTTCAGCTTGGAGGCTTAACATTTCATAAATGAGTTTGCTCATTAAAGTTGTCATTAAAATCGATTTTTCGCAAACAGATTTAAAATTGATTGCATCGTATTCTTCATCACATTCTGAATCTAAACATATTTACATATGTCATGTTTACTCTTAAAATGTGATCACAATTAACGAAAATAGATTAATTAATCTTACGATTAAAATGTAAAAAATCGATCCAAAAATGATGTCATCTTATTCGTGATTATTTCCTGATTCCAAAAACATATAGATATGATAGGTTGTATTCAAAACAAGCTCAGAAAGTTAACAAGAATACAGAAAAGCGCGCTTTCCTGCTTAGCACAATACGCTACCGCGCTAATCTGGCGTGTCAATATCACTACGTTTTACACCGAGAAGGTGGTCGATTTCATTCAAGCGGGGATTGACGAAGCTGTACTGTCTTAGTGAATAAATACAGTGCGTTCAGTTTCATCCCGTGAGTTCGACAGCTTGACTAAATGTAGTAATTTCGCCTTACGCGACTTGTTATATTTAGTCAAGTTTTGACTAAATATTTTAACATCGAGGGGGAATCGAAACGAGGGTCGTGGTGTATGTGCGTGTGTGTGTGCGTGTGTGCGTGTGTGTGTGTGTGTGTAGAGCGATTCAGACTAAACTACTGGACCGATCTTTATGAAATTTGACATGAGAGTTCCTGGGTATGAAATCCCCATACGTTTTTTTCATTTTTTTCATAAATGTCTTTGATGACGTCATATCCGGCTTTTCGTGAAAGTTGAGGCGGCACTGTCACGCCCTCATTTTTCAACCAAATTGGTTGAAATTTTGGTCAAGTAATCTTCGACGAAGCCCGGGGTTCGGTATTGCATTTCAGCTTGGTGGCTTAAAAATTAATTAATGACTTTGGTCATTAAAAATCTGAAAATTGTAAAAAAAAATAAAAATTTATAAAACGATCCAAATTTACGTTTATCTTATTCTCCATCATTTGCTGATTCCAAAAACATATAAATATGTTATATTCGGATTAAAAACAAGCTCTGAAAATTAAATATATAAAAATTATTATCAAAATTAAATTGTCCAAATCAATTTAA
The DNA here is from genome assembly GCF_037325665.1 of Littorina saxatilis. NCBI lineage: Eukaryota > Metazoa > Mollusca > Gastropoda > Littorinimorpha > Littorinidae > Littorina > Littorina saxatilis. The sequence goes on from NC_090248.1 coordinate 10,961,515, forward strand.
AAACACTTTCATCTTATTCCTTGTCGGTTCCTGATTCCAAAAACATATAGATATGATATGTTTGGATTAAAAACACGCTCAGAAAGTTAAAACAAAGAGAAGTACAGAAAAGCGTGCTATCCTTCTTAGCGCAACTACTACCCCGCTCTTCTTGTCAATTTCACTGCCTTTGCCATGAGCGGTGGACTGACGATGCTACGAGTATACGGTCTTGCTGAAAAATGGCAGCTACTTGACTAAATATTGTATTTTCGCCTTACGCGACTTGTTTTTATATTTAGTCAAGTTTTGACTAAATATTTTAACATCGAGGGGGAATCGAAACGAGGGTCGTGGTGTATGTGCGTGTGTGCGTGTGTGCGTGTGTGCGTGTGTGTGTGTGTCTGTGTGTGTGTGTAGAGCGATTCAGACTAAACTACTGGACCGATCTTTATGAAATTTGACATGAGAGTTCCTGGGTATGAAATCCCCATACGTTTTTTTCATTTTTTTCATAAATGTCTTTGATGACGTCATATCCGGCTTTTCGTGAAAGTTGAGGCGGCACTGTCACGCCCTCATTTTTCAACCAAATTGGTTGAAATTTTGGTCAAGTAATCTTCGACGAAGCCCGGACTTCGGTATTGCATTTCAGCTTGGTGGCTTAAAAATTAATTAATGACTTTGGTCATTAAAAATCTGAAAATTGTAAAAAAAAATAAAAATTTATAAAACGATCCAAATTTACGTTTATCTTATTCTCCATCATTTGCTGATTCCAAAAACATATAAATATATTATATTCGGATTAAAAACAAGCTCTGAAAATTAAATATATAAAAATTATTATCAAAATTAAATTGTCCAAATCAATATTAAAACACTTTCATCTTATTCCTTGTCGGTTCCTGATTCCAAAAACATATAGATATGATATGTTTGGATTAAAAACACGCTCAGAAAGTTAAAACAAAGAGAGGTACAGAAAAGCGTGCTATCCTTCTTAGCGCAACTACTACCCCGCTCTTCTTGTCAATTTCACTGCCTTTGCTATGAGCGGTGGACTGACGATGCTACGAGTATACGGTCTTGCTGAAAAATGGCAGCTACTTGACTAAATATTGTATTTTCGCCTTACGCGACTTGTTTCTTCTAGCGTAGACAGACGTCCCCGTCATTGTCTTGTCTCGGTCACTGTATACGGGCAAGGTGACCTGACCCAGCGATTCTGTACATTTTAGTTTGTTTCTCCAAATATTCTTCAGAACTGCATGAGCATAGTCGACTTATGTGTGGTTCATAAAACCGTCAACCCGGATTTTATTCTTGAATACGTGGGCACATTCGGTAATCTGGTGAGATTTATTACGGCTCTAGTGATTTAGTGACGATTTTTTATTTATTTGTTTTTACTTAACACGTCTTTATATCTTTGAATGTCTTAACAGACACACTCTTTGTCTGTGAAAATACTTCTTTCAAGATTGATGAAGACAATTTTACTCTGTATTCTCCAGGTGAGAACAGAAAACCACGAGACCATGGAGAGCTTAGTTGACGCCATCACACACGGAAGTACGTCAGAGCAGCTGAAGGCGCATGCGCTGTACCGCTGGTTAACCAGCCAGAGTATGGTGTATTATGGCAAATGCAAAACGGCAAAAGCCAACTCTCCCACAGGCAAACTCCGGCAACTGTCCGAGGGGAAGACGTGCTATGCTGCCCTCTACCAAGAGTTGGCCAAGTAAGAATTTCTGTTTTTGTTTGTTTTATTCGGAGATTATGGAGACTGTTGTTCCATGAGACGTTTTCATTACATATATTTGTGTCTTCTGCTTTTTAACCCAGTTTAATGGGCTGAATGCAAGTTTGTACCAAGAATTGGCCAAGTAAGAATATGTGTTTTGGATGGTTTTATTCGGAGATTATAGAGATTTTTTGTTCTATGAGAAGTTTTCCTTACAGCGAATTGTGTCTTTAGCTTTAATTTTACCCAATGGTAATGGGCTGAATAGTTTGTCATTACCATTTTTTATGCCACTTAGCGATTTATTTTCTTGTTAAAAATGTAAATTTGTTAAAAGCAGTTGGCTGTTGAAGCGGAAACAAGTAAATTTGTAAAAAGCAGAAACAGTTGCCGTTGAAGCTAAAACAAGTGAATTTGTAAAAAGCAGAAACTGTTGCCTTTAAAGCTAAAACAAGTGATTTTTTTAAAAGCAGTAACTGTTGCCGTTGAAGCTAAAACAAATACATGTGTAAAAAGCAGTTACTGTTGCCGTTGACCACTGCAAATGCTTAAAACATTCAAACAAAGCAGCATAACCGTATTGGAATAAGGCTTCTGCTTGAACGATTACAGCGGACTTCGTTTCACACATTTGTCATTTTCTGTGTGTCCCTAACAGAGCGGCGGGACTCAAGTGTGAGAAGATTGACGGGTACGCCAAGGTGCCCGACTACCGCCCGGGCACGCCCATGAGCACCAACGCCAGCAACAACCCCTACAAACACTCGTGGAACGCCGTTCTCCTGGGCGGGCACTATCACTTCCTGGACGCCGGCTTCGGGGCTCTGCCCTGCAAGTTCTTCGTGGAGCACTTCTTCATGACGCCTCCAGACGAGATGCGCCTCTCCCACTTCCCTAAAGACAAGCGTTGGCTGCTCATGACCCAGTCTCTCTCCGTGCACGACTTTGAGAGCACGCTGAAGACCTGGCCCACCATGTTCGCCTTCAACATCCGCCCTCTCAACATGAAGTCTGTCTTGAGGTCGTACGACGGGAGGCTGAGCATTACGGTGTTGCTGCGGAACGTGGCCGTGACGCCTCAGCTGGAGTACGTTGGACCTGGCACGCCGCAGGACACTGACGCCCTGGCCTTCAACATCGACCAGGAGATCCGCAACGTGGACAACGCCGAGACCTTCCACCTCAACCTGCCCGAGGAGGGGACGTACTACTTCACGCTCATGGTGCACGACCTGGAAGAGGATGAGGACATCCCGGCTTTCCAGTATAGAGTGGACTACAAGGACGAACTCCTCTAGTCCAAAATCTTAAAGACTTTGCTCATGTTGCAAAAGACAGACTGCTGTATCAAAATACGTACTACTTCACGCTCATGTTGCACGACCTGGAAGAGGATGAGGATCCCGGCCTTCCTGTATCGAGTGGACTACAAGGACGAGCTCCTCTAGTCCCTAAAACACTTCGCTCATGTTGCAAAAGACATTCTGATTTATCAAAATAGCCGAGGAAGGGACCTACTACTTCACGCCCATGGTGCACGATCTGAAAGAGGATGAAGACATCCCGGCCTTCCTGTAAGGAGCTGACTACAAGGACGAGCTCCTCTAGTCCAAAATCGTAAATAATTACATGTATCCCCAAAGATGGTAAACCTAAACAGTATTTAAAAAACTGGCGTCCTATTACATTATTGAACACTGTGTATAAAATTGCCTCTACCTGTATTGCAAACCGACTTAAAAAAGTTTTGCCAATGTTGATACATGAAGACCAAAAGGGATTTCTCAAAGGCAGATGTATTAGTGAAAACATACGTCAACTGTTTGATACACTCGTGTACACAGAAGAGCATAATATTCCTGGTCTCTTGTTGACGATTGACTTCCAAAAAGCTTTCGATAGTATTTCTTGGTCCTTTATTGAGAAAAGTCTTGATTTTTTTAACTTTGGACCGCAACTCAGACAGTGGGTAAAGACTTTTTATAATCATATTATTACATGTGTAACTGTAAATGGCCATTATACTGGATGGTTTGAGATACACAGAGGCGTTAGACAAGGGGATTCTCTTTCACCTTATTTGTACTTAATTTGTGCAGAAATTTTGTCTTTAATGATTAGACAAAATGATAAAATTAAAGGGATTAGATTAAAAGAACGAGATGTTTTACTGTCGCAGTTTGCAGATGACACCACCCTTTACTTAGATGGAAGTAAGGAGTCATTTGTAGAAGCTATACGTACACTTAAACTGTTCGCAAATATGTCTGGTTTGAATATGAATTACGATAAAACAAATGTTATTTGGATAGGTAGTAGAAAGAATTCGCATGTTAGATTTTTACAAGATCAAAATTTTTGCTGGAACCCTGGTATTTTTAAGGTCTTGGGTATACATTTTTCGGTTGATTTACAATGTATTGTTCACATTAATTATCAGGATAAACTAAAAGATATTAAAAAGATTTTATATGTATGGGGAAAGAGACATCTTACCCCACTAGGTAAAATAATAGTTATTAAAACCCTTGTATTGTCAAAGATTACACATTTGTTTATGTGTCTGCCTGATCCTGATAGCAACTTATTGAAAGAATTGGATAAGTTGTTATTTGATTTTTTATGGAGTGGTAAAAGAGCAAAAATTAAAAAGACAGTAGTGTGTAAACCCCTTGAAGAAGGGGGGTTAAATATGGTGAATATTTATGTATTTTTGTCAACATTGAAGATCGATTGGATGCGAAAAGTTGTTTGTGGTGATTCATGTTTGAAAACATTTGTTATGGATATGTATCCAGAATTAAATATTGTGAATCTGGTTGGTAGCAATTATATAAAAGTGTTGAAAAATACGGTGAAAAACAAGTTTTGGCAAGATGTGTTAAAGCATTATGAAAAGTTATATGCAAAATGTTTACCTGTTAATATTGATGAATTTTTGTACGAATGTCTTTTTTATAATGATAACATAGTGAGAGGTAAAAGAAGCATTTATTATAAGAGTTGGCATGAAGAAGGAATTGTACACGTGAAACATTTAGTAAATTTGGAGGGTAAATATTTGAATTATCAAGAATTTTCTGAATTATTTCCCAATGTTAAAAGTGATATTTTATTGTATTGTGGAATTGTATCCGCTGTGAAAAGCTATCAGAAGAAATTGAATTTTAAGACATTGAATTGTCAGCATGAATCAGTGGATAGTAGAGTGTGGTCAGTGATAAAAAAAGGAAATCATGTTGTGAAGAAGGTGTTTGTGCAGTCTAACGATATTCCATCTGCGGTTTCAAAATGGAATAGCACCAGTGAACGTAATATGAATTGGAAATTAATTTTCTTGAAACCCTTTCAAACTACTGTTGATGTCAGTTTAAGGTGGTTTCAGCTGCGACTCCTACACCGGATTCTACCTTGTAATAAATATTTATATTTATGTAAAATTAAAAATTCAACGCTCTGCACATTTTGCGGGTATCATGAAGAGACAATTTTTCACTTATTTTGGGAATGTATGATTGTTAAAACCTTCTGGATTAAATTGAATAATGTATTGCACAAAGAATGTTTACATTGTGAACATTTGACTTTTTCAAAAGGATTGATAATATTTGGAAATGATGATAATGTGAACACTGATAATGTTTTAGATTTGATTATTCTTTTAGGAAAATATTATATTTATAAATGTAAACTTCAGGGCTCAGTTCCGCTTTTGAATGTTTTTTTGACGATATTAAAACAAAGATATTACATTGAAAAGAAATTGAATCTTATCAGGAATAGAAATGTTGAATTTTTGTCAGAGTGGTTACCCTATGCGAATATATGTTAGGTTATTGACCAAGGCGAAGTGTCCATTTCAGCTTAACTTTTTGTACAGTTTAAAATTGTAGGTTTTTATAAGATTTTAGGCAAGAGTGTGTGTGTATGTCTTATGTCTGTCTGCTTCACTTATCCTCTTACCTGTCTGTCACCCTGTTACCTCTCTCTCTCTCTCTCTCTCTCTCTCTCTCTCTCTCTCTCTCTCTCTCTCTCTCTCTCTCTCTCTTTTTTTTATCAGTATTGTCGGTATGTTACATGTCCGTCTGTCGGTTAGGTCCTAATGTTGTATGTCTTGTATACTTGCCATTTACATATTTATTATACATGTTGAAGGATGAATGAAGGTACATTGTAGACGGATGCATGTTATGGATTAAAAGCCCCACGATGATGTGCTTGGCAAATACAAAAAAACAATTCGCTCACGTTGCAAGAGACAGACTGATGTATCAAAATAGCCCAACACTGCATGTTGAGTACAACGTACGAGCTCATCCAGGAATACGCATAGGCTACATAGTGAGTGTGCCTATAGGAAAGAGCACGCCGAAGATTTCTCACGCACAGGGTAAAGGAAATGACTTAGACTGCTGTGCTTTAAAGCCACTGACTCTGAAACGTTTAGAGAAGACTTCAGCCTTTCAGAAAAAAAGCTTTTCTGGCTTGCAAATTGGGGTTCTTTGGGTTGACAAGTATCGGTTCGCTGCCAGGATGAACGTCCTCAACTAAGACATAACAACTTAGGAAAAAAAAGAAGAATGTCGAAGCATCCCTTTCTTGAAAGCTGTAGCAGCGAGATCATAGACTCTCCCTTTGTCTTTGCCGTGAAAGGCTAGCTAACAACCTTTGGGCAAGCATGCTATCTATGAGAAACAGTGTCTGGGGGGTGCTGATGTGTGAAAAGGTCATCGTAACACAAAAACACACGCGAGATGCGCAACGAGAAAAGACCTATATATGACATACGATATCTGCTCTTCAAGCTTGGTTCCACAGCAAAACAAAAAACTAAACAAAAACACACATTGGAATCCCCAGTCAACCAGAGCTAAAAGGCGAATCACAGTTGGCATCTCGGAAGAACTGCTGTCGGAGATCCTAAAACTTAGGCGTGTTCTATGCTTTGAACTTAAGTTATCTCGATCGCCTCAGGTCTGCTCATAGTTACAGACCTTGGATGAAAGAGCAAGATCAAGCGATTCCGAAAAAAGATCATACAAGTGATAATATGCGTGGTTAAAAATATAACTGAAACGAGATTGGCCAGCGGGACGGAATTCATTACATATTACCCAAAAGAGCCCAGCGAGATGGAACTAACTACACATTTTCTAAAAGGGGTTTGCTTCATAAAACATTACACGTGCATCAACATGATAACTGAAAGTCACGCAAATGCCTTGTCTAACTGGGACAACCTGCCGCCCCACCTACCACAGAATGTTCGACGTACTAATGTACAAAACTGTTGCTCATGAAAGAACACTTTCTCGTGGAGGAGAATAGATTTCTTGACTACATTTCAAGAACCGATTCGAGACTGTAAAAAGTGAAGAGAGGGGAAGAACTGATTCTAGACTGTAAAAAGGGAAGAGAGAGGAAGAACTGATTCTAAACTGTATAAAGTGAAGAGAGAGGAAGAACTGATTCTAGACTGTAAAAAGGGAAGAGAGAGGAAGAACTGATTCTAAACTGTATAAAGTGAAGAGAGAGGAAGAACTGATTCTAGACTGTATAAAGGGAAGAGAGAGGAAGAACTGATTCTAGACTGTAAAAAGGGAAGAGAGAGGAAGAACTGATTCTAAACTGTATAAAGTGAAGAGAGAGGAAGAACTGATTCTAGACTGTATAAAGTGAAGAGAGAGGAAGAACTGATTCTAGACTGTATAAAGTGAAGAGAGAGGAAGAACTGATTCTAGACTGTATAAAGTGAAGAGAGAGGAAGAACTGATTCTGGACTGTAAAAAGTGAAGAGAGAGGAAGAACTGATTCTAGACTGTATAAAGTGAAGAGAGAGGAAGAACTGATTCTAGACTGTAAAAAGTGAAGAGAGAGGAAGAACTGATTCTAGACTGTAAAAAGTGAAGAGAGAGGAAGAACTGATTCTAGACTGTAAAAAGTGAAGAGAGAGGAAGAACTGATTCTAGACTGTAAAAAGTGAAGAGAGAGGAAGAACTGATTCTAGACTGTATAAAGTGAAGAGAGAGGAAGAACTGATTCTAAACTGTAAAAACTTGACTAAATATAAAAAGTGAAGAGAGAGGAAGAACTGATTCTAGACTGTATAAAGTGAAGAGAGAGGAAGAACTGATTCTAGACTGTAAAAAGTGAAGAGAGAGGAAGAACTGATTCTAGACTGTAAAAAGTGAAGAGAGAGGAAGAACTGATTCTAGACTGTATAAAGTGAAGAGAGAGGAAGAACTGATTCTAGACTGTAAAAAGTGAAGAGAGAGGAAGAACTGATTCTAGACTGTAAAAAGTGAAGAGAGAGGAAGAACTGATTCTAGACTGTAAAAAGGGAAGAGAGAGGAAGAACTGATTCTAGACTGTAAAAAGTGAAGAGAGAGGAAGAACTGATTCTAGACTGTAAAAAGTGAAGAGAGAGGAAGAACTGATTCTAGACTGTAAAAAGTGAAGAGAGAGGAAGAACTGATTCTAGACTGTATAAAGTGAAGAGAGAGGAAGAACTGATTCTAGACTGTATAAAGTGAAGAGAGAGGAAGAACTGATTCTAGACTGTATAAAGTGAAGAGAGAGGAAGAACTGATTCTAGACTGTAAAAAGTGAAGAGAGAGGAAGAACTGATTCTAGACTGTATAAAGTGAAGAGAGAGGAAGAACTGATTCTAGACTGTATAAAGTGAAGAGAGAGGAAGAACTGATTCTAGACTGTATAAAGTGAAGAGAGAGGAAGAACTGATTCTAGACTGTATAAAGTGAAGAGAGAGGAAGAACTGATTCTAGACTGTATAAAGTGAAGAGAGAGGAAGAACTGATTCTAGACTGTATAAAGTGAAGAGAGAGGAAGAACTGATTCTAGACTGTATAAAGTGAAGAGAGAGGAAGAACTGATTCTAAACTGTATAAAGTGAAGAGAGAGGAAGAACTGATTCTAGACTGTATAAAGTGAAGAGAGAGGAAGAACTGATTCTAGACTGTATAAAGTGAAGAGAGAGGAAGAACTGATTCTAAACTGTATAAAGTGAAGAGAGAGGAAGAACTGATTCTAGACTGTATAAAGTGAAGAGAGAGGAAGAACTGATTCTAAACTGTATAAAGTGAAGAGAGAGGAAGAACTGATTCTAGACTGTATAAAGTGAAGAGAGAGGAAGAACTGATTCTAGACTGTATAAAGTGAAGAGAGAGGAAGAACTGATTCTAGACTGTATAAAGTGAAGAGAGAGGAAGAACTGATTCTAAACTGTATAAAGTGAAGAGAGAGGAAGAACTGATTCTAGACTGTAAAAAGCGAAGAGAGAGGAAGAACTGATTCTAGACTGTATAAAGTGAAGAGAGAGGAAAAACTGATTCTAGACTGTATAAAGTGAAGAGAGAGGAAGAACTGATTCTAGACTGTATAAAGTGAAGAGAGAGGAAGAACTGATTCTAGACTGTATAAAGGGAAGAGAGAGGAAGAACTGATTCTAGACTGTATAAAGTGAAGAGAGAGGAAGAACTGATTCTAGACTGTATAAAGTGAAGAGAGAGGAAGAACTGATTCTAGACTGTATAAAGTGAAGAAAGGGGAAGAAAGGAACAAAATTTATAAAATGAAGAAAGAGGAAAAAAGGAACAACACTGAAATATGAAACTTTTGCGCGCGTGTTAGAAATGCGTGCGTCTGATGGTGACCTTAAATACGTAGACTGATTGGAGAGTTGATGGACTGGTCATGGGATCAGCTGAAAGGGCTGATGCTTTGAATGAGCAGTCCGGTCCTGTGATTATACTGACCAATTACATTTACAAGAAGATGGACCGATGATGTGTTGCATGGCAACACTATGTGATCACACAAAAAGTGATTTTGTGATTTGTCAGTCAATGCATTGATTGAGCAATTGCCTAATTCAAAAACGGACGGTCTGTGTAATGCAAGGAAATCAAAGCCTTTGTAACTTATCATGATTTTTACCTGTTCATTTCTGCTGAATTCTTTTTTGCCGAAAGTTTACCAGCAAATTGATCAATGGTAGCCTATGTAGGGCTTTTTTGTGTTGAAGGGAAAGGGGGGGGATTTTATTTTAATTTTATTTTTTAAATCAAATTCTCAAAGAAGGGAACGAATATTATTTCTTGTATTTGCGGTTCCTGGTGTGGCAGTGATTTGCCTTATGTCATATGCCGTTTTTGGCGTCCAGTTTTGCGCAAAGCCATATTGGTTTGATGTAATTTGTTTAAGAAGGCGCATACATAGGTTATGATACTTTTGAAACGAAACCTTAGGCATGCATTGCCAATTGTAAAACAAAAAATATGTGTAAACAGAATGCAGAAAGCATAACGATCAAATCTCGGCGAACGTTTATCATTCGGAAGGGTAGATCTATTCTTCATTTCGCTCACGCATTTCGGTAAAAGCGTGGCAAGGGCAATATATATGGTCAGAATTCAGGCACGCTTCAAGATCTGGCCAGGGAATTCAAGAATAAGGACTGTCTTGTTTCCTACATAGTATCGAGTCATCATCCTTGAGCATTTGAACACAGGAAATGTGTATCTTGTGAATAGAGGATCATGGGAGCAAGGACGTTTAGACCTGAGTGTCAATTTAGAAGAAAAAATTAAAATGAAAAAATAAAATATTGTAAGAACACTCTGCAATGTTCATGCCATTCTTTGAAGTGTTCAGGAGTAGAGCGCTGCATGGCTGATATTCGCGTGCAAAACAGATCGAGGCGTCAAATCATAAAACTTAAAAGATCCCAGTGATATTATCAGACCTTGCTGGTTTGCTGGATTGTTTCATTCAGCGGCAGAGGGCATCAGAAGGTCAAGCGGCAGAGAAACAGAATACTACATGGCTTGCTGAGTCGTACCAGATTTACACATTGCTTTATCAAAATATTCAAAAGCTCGCGTTCGCTCGCATTTTAATATTTGAAAAAGCAACTCGTGCAAATCTGGTATGACACGGCAAGCCATGTAGTATTTTTTATATACGTCAAAAGTGGACATGTCACCAACTCATGTCCCTAAAAGGAAAATTTCCTGTGAGGACGTTAAGGACCCCCATTTCAGTTTCATGTCAGAACAGATTTTGCAGTTGCAGGCTAATCAATTTTTTGGGTGAGATGATAAACGTTTTGCTTTGGGAGTCCGTCCAGTGTGATTACACTTTCAAGCTAGAAGTGTATTGATGGAAAACTCACCACTTGTAATCTGTTTCTCTTTTTCTTTTTTTGTTGTAAATAGCGGTTCAATGCGGAAATCAGCATGAGTTGTGAACTTTGTGTGGGGCTGATTTTGCTGGTGGATGGGAAAAGTAAACGTCACAATGGCAATGGAGATATCTTTTTTACTTGAATGTTGTACATTTCAATGAAAACCTTACTGCAAAATATATGACAAATCAAAATAAAGAAAAGTGTTCTGTTTGTGTTAATGTGTATAAAGTGTAAATATTTTACAGTATGTTTGTAATTTCTTCCCAGTTGTACATTCGGTCAGTGTTGGCAATTTTGAAAATGTCCGTCCTTTTTCTTCTACAACAGTCCTGATCAATTTCTGTGATATGTTTATTTATTCTTAAAGTCGTCGGTGAGCTGTGTATGAGACCGTGCGCAGATATTAAGTTAATACGTTTTTTGTTTGAGTACAAAATAGTTGTCATAGTGTCTGTACCAATGCTGACAATTCTTTCCGTCCGATTTGTGTAAATAAATGTACAATTATTTACTACAGGTAGATGTGATATGTACACAATTGTCATGAAGGAGTTTTCTTTCGGACAAATTGTTTTATTTTACATACATTTATTCGTATCCGTCCCGATTTCACAACTGCTAAATTCGTCCGTCCATTCCATATGTATTGATTGTGCTACAGTTGCAGAGTGTAAACTCTGTGGTATATTTGCGTTTGTTTTTGTGTGTCATGATTTGTACAGCTGAAGTTTAGTTGTGTACAGGATACATTTCCAAAATAGTATGGTTCTGCGTGTGGCTTGTTTTTTTAACCTTCGCCGTTAGTCGTGGGTCCGTGTGGTCCCAGAATGGTGTTTAATTGCAAATATCTCTTAAACGAGTTGGACTTTTTTAATGAGCTTTTAAGAATGCCTCAGGCACCTAAAACGCTCTTATGTCCTAAAATTTCAGCGAGAAGTAGTAATTAAAACAAAAGGTCATATTTAGACTACAAACATCGTGGGGCCGTGCTGACCCATGTTTCTCAAAGAAGGAAATGAGAAGCATGGGTCCGCACGGCCCCACGATGACTTCCGTGTGTAGTCGATAACCCGGACGGGCGAAACTCTTTGGAAAATCAAAGAATATTTTCATGATGTTATAGTTGCTAGCGAATAGTGTGAACAAAAATGCCTAGTTTTGTTAAAGAACATTTTAGAAGTTGAAACTTTGCGTTTGTACAACAAAGTTTGCTCAAACATGACCCACACCCAAACCTGTCTTGTTCCTCAACCCCTCTTTTTTTTCTCTGCTTCCCCTTCCCCTTCTTGTCCTCCTCCGTGTGTTTTTCTTCTCCAAAGAACATCCTTACTCCCTTGCTTCCCTGCCCTTTTCTCTTAAAACATACTTATTTTGTAATGGTTCCGTCCAGTAGTTCATGCTATTTATTTAGGTTGCTACACACTCCCTTAAAATCTCAGCGAATAATTAAACCATTGTTGTGGAGCAAAGGGTACCATTGTTATATCATTGTATATACCACATAGAACTTAACGCTAATGTATATAGATATAGATAACTGAAGAGAACTTATTTGTCATCAATGTTTCACGCCCTTATGTTATTTCATCGTAAAAATCAAAACTTCATCTGTCAAACTAAAGGTACGAACTTTTGGTAAGTGTAACTGTTGATCAACGCAAAAGTCAAATATAAATGTTTAGCACAGCCAAGATTCAGTCATCTTACATTGTACTCACACTTTGAGTGAAAGTGTAGGAATATAGTGATAAGTGTGATGGCTGCACATTTACATTACTGCTGCAAACGAGTACGTGTGTGCGTGTGAAAATGCATTTGGGTTTGAATCACGCTTGCTTCGAGTTTTTACACCCCCGGTATAGGGGTGTGTATAGGTTTCACTCGATGTGTTTGTTTGTTTGTTTGTTTGTGTTCGCATATAGATCTCAAGAATGAACGGACCGATCGTCACCAAACTTGGTGAACAGGTTCTATACATTCCTGAGACGGTCCTTACAAAAATTGGGACCAGTCAAACACACGGTTAGGGAGTTATTGGTGGATTAAGATTAAGAGTGACATATTAATGGTCAAAGGGAAATAACCTTCTCAGTTGGTGGCAGTGACAATGGTTATTTCCCTTTGACCAACGGGGACGGGGGTGTTTTTCCTACCTCGGAGGAATTTCTTGTTTTATGAGTCTTGCCTGCTTGTGATTTTGTTTCTCACGCACGTTGCAACACATTAACTCCGCACATTTTTACACACTTTTTGCAGCAGTTTTTGGTATTGGTAAACCTTTGCTATTGTCTATAATTATTTGTGTGAATTAAGTTGTCCGGACAAATCTTATTTTTTTCAGGATTTTCAGGTGCTTGCCCTTGGTGTAAACATAAGTTTATTTTAACAAAGGTTACAATCATGACATGTATACAAAGTTCACAGAAACAGCAACAAGCTAGAAGCTTATAGTGGTGTTCCTGCATGACAGTACAACATAAGGCGGTAACGGCTGAAAAATTTGTCTCAATAAACCAAATCTATTAATAACGTAATGAACGTTGCATAATGATGATAAAGAAAGACAGTAAAGGAAGGAAGGAGGGAAAGAAGATGAATAAAAGAAGAGGGATGGGTAGGAGATGTGCAGAAGTTAAAGTTGTTGTCCGGCTTGTAGAGCATTTATTCTGATTTACCCAAAGCGGCCTGAACGTTTAATGAACGAGTGTACGGTGCTTGCCCTTCTATACATAGTGTTTGACCCCGTCGCGTCCACTTATTTATTATCCTTACGAATCAACCCCCTCCTTCCCCCCTCCTCCTCCTCCTCCCTTCAACCCCCACACCTATACCGCGTAAATAAAGAGGCTAGAGCCCAACTTTAATCTCTTGGATTGTTTTTGCTTCTCTACTATCTGTATTAATTAGTTAATGTATTTATTTAGTATTTATTTATTTATTTATTTATTTATTTATTTATTTATTCATTTGTTCATTTATTAGAATTAGCATTATTTTTACAGTTTTACTATTTCAGATCCCTTTATTTTTTTCTGGGGTATAATCTAAAATAAGTTTGTGATTGTTGTGGTTTTTTTCGTGTTTTTTGTGTGTGTTTTTAATTTTCTATAGGAACTTACAACTAGGCTTATTTTTATTTATATGTATTTTTATTTTTATTTTTTTTAAAGAAACCCCTTGTTATTTTTGCTGGCTTGTCCGTTCCTCTGGAAGCATTTGTGTGTGTTTTTATGTTCCGTCCACTAGTTTAACTATTCCGTCCACATGTTTAATATTGAATTCTTCGTGGTTTTATTTTCCTTCCTCTTTGAAAGAACCCCCTCGTCATTTTTGCTTTGTTGGCCCATTTCTCGGGAAGCATTTGTTGTTCCGTCCACTGGTTCAAACGCTCTGCCCAGTAGTTTACGCTTCTTACAACCAGGAAGTTCCGGGCATGGGTTTTTTTATGTTGAGAATGTCAGCGTAAAACACGAAGCTGGACGTGTGTTCGACTCACAGGTGAAACACCGATGAAAGCTGTGCGGAACTTGCCAGGCCAAAGTAGGCTAATTAACCGTAAAACTAATCAAGATAATGCATTAATTGTGTACATAAAACCATCAAAAAGACACGAAGAGAAGGGGTGGTTTACGACTTAGTCTCAATTCTGAGCGGACTTGCCTTGGCAGTGCGAAAGATCTGCTGGTTAGTCTTCGATAAAATAACAGCAGAAAATGTCCTTGCCAAAGACGTAGACACACAAACACCGTAAAAATAGTAGGCTACTGTTTCAGCGGTGTGCCCTCTTCAGTGACGAACAGCAACACAAAGGTGACAGAAGGAAGAAACTAAGCCCAGAAGAAGAACCTAAAGTAACAAAATGTTAGTTTTGGTGAAGAGAATAAGAGCTAAGTCTTTGTTCGACATTTTACATGTAAGAAATGTATATTATGTGTAAGATAACGTTCGAAAACAATCGAGAAAAAGCGAGTGGTTACAAAGAGGACATTGCAGATTTAATTAAAGTTAAAACTCCTCTGCAGCTATTCAGAGTTTTCTGCACGTTTTCTATCAGATGATTTTGTGCATGTTTAGAACGCTTTTGCACAGGTAAAATTAAGAAAAGACAAATATGGAATGCCGATTGTGGCCCTTCTTTCGCATAGTTGTGTTTGTTTGTTTTGGTTTGTCAGTTTTTCTGTGTATTGGGGCATGTACATAAACTACCCATACAATATAGAGTGGAGCCGCTTCCCCCCTTTTATTCGCTGTATTGCTTGTGCCATATTTAACCGCTACAAAAAAATTGTCGTCTGAGTAATTTTATTCATATGACGGCATCATCTTCGGCCACAGACAGTATTATTGTTGTAAAGAGAGAATGCCGCACTTACATACGTACGTACTATGGTTTCCAAACTGTTTATCATCAGATCATATATTAATAATAATGAAAATAAAACACACAAACTTTGCTCGATTGTGTTTTGGGCTTTGAATTACTGATTTGATGAATGTACGCGATCGAGTGATAAGTTGTGCGTGCATGCTTCTCTGTATGAGTTTGTCAACGTGTCTTTCTGAGTATCTGTCTGTGTTCTTGTTTCTGTCGATCTGTTTGTCTATGGATCGGTCCATCTGCCCACAGTGTGCGTACGCCCAAGCGTGTATCTATGGAAAGCCGTTTGGCTCATAACCTATACGAGCGTAAGAAATAAATCATACGCGCCTAAGAAATAATTCACACGCGCGTAAGAAATAATTCATACAAGCGTAAGAAATAATTCATACGCGCGTAGGAAATAAAAGTATTTATTCCTCCCCTTTTTTGCGTGTTTCCCCTCCATTTTCTTTCAAACCTTGTTCGTTCCGTGTTGCGTCTGCTTTTTGTTGTCTTTTGTGTTCTTGTTTTTCCTGATGAAGCTTCCATAAGCGAAAATTCGTACCGTCTTGTCTCGTTCTTGTATCGGTGAGTACAGTATTCCTTTGTTTTTTTAACTTTATTACACGTGCGTTAATTATTTAATACACGTGTAATAAATAATTGTATTTCTTACGCGCTTATGAATCATTTCTTACGCGCGTATGAGTTTTGAGCCAAACGGCTTTTTATACGTATCAGTCTGCGCGCGAGAGTCTGTCTGTGTCTATATACGTCTGTCTGACGGTGTTTGTGTGTTTGGCTGTGAATGAATGCAAATGCGCTAGTACGCTGTCATACAGGAATCAAACACAACTCCAAATGTAAGTTCCCTCCACTGTATTAATCAGTTATGACAGCATACACACAAATACACACAATCATGAACATAAAGGTTAGATACTCAAAAAATCCGGTACTCAGTTTTGTAGCAAAAAACAACTAGAGATGACAATCTCGTACAATTGCGCTATCAAAACTCTCTACTCTTCAATCAGGTAAAGAAATACAACCAGTCCGTGACCTCATAGGCGCACGATATCTATTTTAAGTGTAACGACTCACGGCTCTTGTATAGTCAAAAATCACCGTCTACTCTGTCTACTAAATATTCTGTATCTCTTAAGTAATCAAGTTCTTGTAGACATATTTTAATTCTGGTCCTACACAGAATCACACAGCTTCTATAGCCGTACACTAGGAAATGTATTTACTACTAAATCCTTTTACTGGCGACCTCGGTCTACGCAGTAACTATCGCCCAGTGACCTCTAGGGTCCAACTATACGGACACAAAATAACCGTGCTCTAGCGTCTATAAATCCCGTCGAATCTCCGCTAGGCGAGCCAATAGGTAAGATAATTACGGCGACTTCTCAGATCCTTGGTGCCGTCATCTGGTCACTACCTTCCTGTCTGACCGGTTATACGACGCACTGCACAACATAAATAGCGGACATCTTGTCTTAGATATCTGTCTGCTATGTTTAAAGTTACAGTGTTAGTCGATTCAACTTATGCGATAAACATTAACGATACTCAAATGCTTATTCCATTTACCTGTTAAGTGCTCTACTCGGGCTTCCTTTCTCCCGGTCGATTCCCGTGACAACCCCTCCCTGTCGCTGGACAGTGGTTAAGTGTAACTATACTTTCGTTGCGATGTACAAAGTCAACTCTCTCGGCCAGTGAGTTGAATTCACAGAACGTGCCATACACTTCTCTACGTCACTCTGTTATCTCTGGTTAGCGCTCTAAAAGCGTGGAGGCTATCACTATAAACTTTGCCTGTCAATGTTATTCGTGATTTCCTTCACACGTCCCCCCCTGTCGCAAACTTGCTTTCTTATGTGAATCTTCGGTGTTACCATTTGTGATTTTAACTTCACTTTCATCATCAGCCCGCGTTCCGTTATCATTGTTCGTTTTTTGTTGTGTTACCTTCAGCTTTAAAAACTGGTCAGCTTTATTAAACAACGCCAAGCTGGCAAAAACAAATAATGTTGATTTTAATGACCCGCAGTCAAGTCTTGTAACCCCGTTTGCACAGTCGACGTTGTACTTGTCAGGTGATGTAGAAAAGAACCCAGGTCCTGAACAAGAGCATGAAATCAGTGTCGTACACATTAATGTCAGAAGCCTTAGGAATAAAATTAATTTATTGCAGCCCGAAGTTCAACGGCACGATGTCTTAACACTTTCGGAGACATGGCTAGCGCATTCTGATGATAATGCCTCATTATTGATTCCAAATTTTAGCCCCCCTATTCGACTTGACCGTCCAGACCATCCTTATGGCGGAGTAGCAATTTATGTAAAGAATTATTTGTATCATAAACCCCGTCCTGAGTTTAACGTCGTCGGACTAGAAGCCGTGTGGGTTGAGATAAAATTGAATAAAGAAAGTATTTGGATAGGTTCATTCTACCGTCCACCGAATGGAAATGTTCAATATTGGGAATTAGTAGATGAAAGTTTAAGAAAAGTAAATAGTCAGGTATTGAAGTTTGTAATTTGTGGTGATTTTAACGTTGATTTTATAAGTTTTCCCTCTCACAATTTTTTCAATATGTTGCATTCATATCAACTCTGTCAACTTGTCAATGTTCCCACACGTATAACTGAAACAAGCAGTACCTGCATAGATCTCGTAATTACACAAACGCCACAACTAATTAAATCTGTAGATGTTCTGCCACCAATTTGCAGCGACCACAGCGTGCCACGGGCGATACTAAAAAGTACTGTAAATGTGAGTAACTCCTTCAAACGAACTATTTTCAATTACGATAAATTGAATACAGTAGGGTTTTGTAACGCTCTTTCACAAGTTGACTGGACAGGTATGGTGACGAATGAAATGTTTAATGATAGTATTGACGATTTTAGTAGAACATTTATGAATGTTGCAAAGCAGTTCATGCCGGTTAAAGAAGTTACTGTACGCCCCAAAGACGCACTCTGGATTACCCCAGACATCTTAAAGTTAATCGACGAGCGAGATCAAATTCACCTGAGAGCAAAAACGAGTAATTCTTTAGAAGATTGGCTGAGTTATCGTCAGACGCGTAATCGTGTCACAGCAGCTAAGAGAGACAGAGTCCAGCAATTTTATATTGAGTTAGACGAACGTATTTCCGACCAAGGTTCCTTTGGTACTAAAAAGTGGTGGCAGTTGGTAAAGTCATTCATGGACAAGAAAGGGCTTGGTGTTGATGAAATTCCTCCGATTAATTTTGAAGGCAAGATTTACCAGTCAAACCAGGAAAAAGCCAACGTTCTGAACAATTTTTTCATACATAATTCCGTTCTTGAAACCCCAGACGACAATTTGCCTCAAGCTGATTTTTTTAGACAGCGAACTTAATGAGATTAATCTTACAGTCGATGAGGTTAAAGAGGTTATTACACGCCTTGATACAGGTAAAGCCACTGGTCCGGATCTTATTCACAATAGACTTCTAGTTGCTGCTGTAGACGCCATAGCAGAACCCCTGACATATTTGTTTAACAGAAGCCTTAGAGAAGGTATATATCCTAGTTTGTGGAAGACGGCTCATGTCACTCCTATTTACAAAGCCGGCCCAGCCGATTGTTGTAACAATTATCGACCAATTTCATTATTAAGTTGTGTTGGGAAGGTAATGGAGCGCTGTGTCCACAGCCATGTTTACACCTTCTTACAGCGAAATAATATATTATCACCTGCACAGTCAGGATTAATTTCTGGTGACTCTACCATCTGTCAGCTGGCTTCGATTTGTGACGAGTTTTGTGTAAATTACGATATGGGAATTACCACTCAAGCTGTTTTTTGTGATGTGTCAAAAGCATTTGAAAAAGTCTGGCACAAAGGGTTATTATATAAACTGGAACTAGCAGGAATAAGAGGACAATTGTTAAAATGGTTTCACGATTATTTAACAAATCGCCATCAGGCTGTTGTTATTAAGGGTGCTAAGTCTGCATTAAAATGTATCCCACAAGGTTCTGTTCTTGGCCCCTTGTTATTCCTGATATAATATATATTATATTAATGACATTGTGAATGATACTGAATCTGTTATAAAGTTGTTTGCTGATGACACGAGCATGTCCATGTCCTTAGAAGATCCAATTAGACGAGCGCAGACTTTGAACGCAGACCTAAATCAAATTAGTACCTGGGCAAAACAGTGGAAAGTTTAATTTAACGAAGCAAAAACGGAATTGTTAGACATAAAACGTGATAATATACCAACCGAACCAATCATTTTTAATAATATTGTTTTGGAAAATGTGAACCAACATAAACATCTTGGCGTAATTTTGCAGAATAATTGTAAATGGGACTTCCAAGTGAGAAGCATCGTAAAAAAGGTCACCCTCTTAATTAATTGTTTAAGATATTATAAATACAGATTAAATCGTAAAAGTCTGGAAACTATGTACAAATCCTTCGTTCTTCCACATTTTGACTATGCAGACATCCTATGGGACAACTGCACCGAGTACTGGTCAACTGCACTGGAAAAATTACATTTGGAAGCCATTCGGACTATAATCGGTGGTGTACGCGGCACCAGCCACGAAAAGCTGTATAAAGAAAGCGGATTTTGTAACCTAAAAGAAAGACGGAGCAGACACAAACTAATTTTATATTACAAGATGGTATTTGGCAAATGTCCTCATTACTTATCACAACTTTTGCCACCTTTAACTTCTGATGTTAACCCCTATCATCGAAGAAGACCATCAGAAAGAAGAGTTCCCACTTGCAAAACTGAATTATACCGTCGATCTTTTATACCATCTACCACTGTCCTTTGGAACAACTTACCAGACAACATCAAAACAACTAACTCAATTAGCGAATTCAAACACTATCTAACTATTCCTGATTATAACGTACCTGCCTATTACTACAGTGGTAAACGACTGGAAGAGATTCATCACTGCAGAATGCGCCTAAACACGAGTAACTTGAATTCTGACCTGTGCAAACGCCACTTACAGGAAAATCCGCAGTGCGCTTGCGGCTACCTGCATGAAACAGCTGACCATTACTTGACACATTGCCCTCTGTACGTAGAAGCTCGCCTATCTACAATAAATGCACTACCTGTACATTACAGACATGTTGAAATATTGTTAAATGGTAGGGGAAACCTTTCTCTTCACACCAACAAGCTTATTTTTGAAAGTGTCCAATCGTTTATCTGTAAATCTGGTCGTTTTTGTTAATTTGACTCAGTACGCATATCCATGCCAACAACCCTTATTTTATATAGATTTTTCAATTATATATTCAGCGAACTACTGCTTATTTGCCACTGGATTACAGTTTACAATGTACTATGTATATTCTTTTTGTATGCGCTAACCACCTTCATCTTTCATATGTACCTACCATTCTTTCGTCCCACCTCCACCCTCCCCCTCTTCCTCCTGCTAGCTTTTTCCTGTTCTTTTTGGTTTGCTTCAACTATGCTGTTGACCTAGATAGTTCCATAGTTTATAAGTAATGTTTGTCCGACATCATATTTTTGTTAATTTGTAACTACGTAGGGCGCGTAATATAAGCGTTCGCTTGAGTTCGTGTCCCTATTGTTTATCGTTGTATTGTTGTACCATGTTTGATTTAATAAAACATTGTTTAAACCAAAACTGCATGAGTCCTTGTGGTGTTTGAAATGCCGTCTTTGGTCTGTCTTTCTTCTCAATGAAGATTTGGTAGTAGCCTTTGGCCAAATCGAGTTTGGTGAAATACTTTACACTTGCCAATGATGCAAAAATCTCTTCAGGATCAGGAATGGGTTCTGCGTCGAAAACTGTTATCTTGTTAAGGGCCCTCAGGTCCAAACACATACGTTTCCGCGTCGAATTCTTCTTGGGAACGAGAACAATCGGGGAGCAGTATGGGGATGTGGATGGTTCGATGATCCCTAACTCTCGTAGTTCCTTCACCTCCTGGATGATGTCTTCCCGTGCTGCGAATGGCAGTGGGTACTGTTTTGTCCGCGTAGGTACGTCTGTCGTCACCCGGATTGAATGGACTACTGTGCCTCTTGATGCTCCTGGTGATGCTCTTAAACATTGCTTGAACTCACGGAACGCTGCTTCAACCTCCTGGACTTGATCAGGGTCCAACTCTTCATCGATGTGGGCCTCCTTCCAGCTGGAAGTTGCCTCATCCTGTGGCAGTTCCACAGTCTCAAGGTTGAATGGTGTTCCGTACTCTTCTTCTAGCAATACTGCTACCGCTGTTGGCTTGGTGCCCTGGGGACACACGTTGTTTCCTACGATCTGGTCGTAGGGTATCGTCCTCGGTACTAGCATCTGGTTTGACATCGTTGTCTGGCACTTCTTCTTCTCTGTTGTCATTCTTGCGGTGCTGTTGCCTCTGTCTACGTAGAGCTTGAGCATGTTGGCATGGTATACCTTCTGCGTGGTCAACATGTCAATTCTGTAGTCATTGTTGAAAACTTCCACAACTCTGTAAGGGCCTTTCCACTGCATATGGAGCTTGTTTGCTGTAGTCGGTAGAAGTAGCAGAACTTGGTCTCCGACTGCGAACTTCCTACTTGTGGATCTCTTGTCGTGGTGATGTTTCTGAATCGCTCTGGCATTGTCCACTGCGTCGTGTGCCACCTTACAGGCGTCGTAGATCATGGTTTTCAAGTCAATGACGTATTGGTAGGTAGTCTTTGCCTCCTGGGTACTCTCTCTGCCAGTCCAGGCGTTGGCGAGTAAGTCGATGGGTCCTTTCGGTTGCCTTCCGAAGAGCAGTTGGAATGGGGAAAATCCTGTACTCGCGTTCGGCAGTTCTCTGATGGCAAAGAGTAATGCCGGCAGGTACCTGTGCAACAGCCTTGGTTGCGTCGAGATGACTTTCTTCAGCATGGGCTTCAGGGTACCGTGCAGACGCTCGACGATACCATTGGACTGCGCATGGTAAGGCGACGAAAATACACCTTTTATGGAGAGTAACTTCCGGAACTCTCGCATCATGTCTGAGGTGAACTGGGATCCATTGTCTGACTGGATTTCATCGGGAATCCCCATCCTGGCGAAAACAGAAAACAGTGCTTCGGCCACTGTAACAAAGTCTATCTTCTTCAGTGGTATTGCTTCCGGAAATCTAGTCGCCACATCGATGACTGTCAGGATGTGCGTGTGCTTCTCCTCCGTGGGAGGAGACAAGGGGCCAACGAGGTCGATAGCTACTCGCTTGAATGGTGTCTCTATCCTTGGCATGTTATCTAAGGGAATATCTCTGGTCTTTCCCTTTGCTTGCGTTCTCTGGCAAATATCACAAGATCTACAATACTCTGCGACAGCTGTAGACATCCCTGGCCAGAAAAATCGTGCTCGGATTCTATCCGTTGTCTTGTGCTTGCTATAGTGTCCCAAGATTAAAGTGTCATGGGCGGAAAATAGCACTGATTCGATGAGTGGTTCCGGGACTACAATTTGGTGATATGTCTCGGTCGGGGTAACAAAGTCTCTGTAGAGAACGTCGTTCTCTATCACGAAGTGGAAACTATTTTTCCCTTGTCTCTTTAATTCCCCGCTGGAAGCAAACTTGAAGTAGGCATCTAGTTTTGGATCTGCCCCTTGAAGTTTCTTCAACTCATCTTCGTCCACTGAAAGTTTTGTTGCTGGAGCTCTGAGTGGTTTCGTTTCTTTCTTGTCCCGTGTAGACTGCGCTCGAGTAGTTGCAGCAGCTGTGGAAAGCTGTTCTACTCCTGGTGTCACTCGTGTTGGTGTTTCTGGTTCGTCGGCCACCACTTTGCCAAATAATCCTGGTGCAGGATGAATCTTCTCGAGGTTTCCTAGTAGTAGGTCGATCACTGGTGAGTCAATCACACAACAGCAGATGTTTCCGGTGTAAGTACTTGTTTTCACTGGGACGACTGCTAGTGACGTGGGAAGGTTCCCCTGTTTCCTCGGAAGGAGATTGTCGTCTTGCTCTGTCCGGTGTACTGCTCTGGGCGAACCAGCGATCTTCTCACTCCTGCTGTCACTGCGCCTGAATCGATCACCAACGTGACTGGGATGCCGTTGACCGTTCCTTTGGAATATTCTAGGTCACCGTCCTGGAAGTCTACGGTTTTGGCTGCCGGTGTACTCCTGTTCCATCCGGCGCAAAGCAGTGTTGGTTTTCCCCTTTGTAAGCCTGACCTACATCCTCTTGCGACGTGGCCTACTATTCCACACCTGTAACATGTGATGTGAGCGTCTTTCTTGGTCTTGTCTATCTCCGCTTGTTGTGAAAAAGCTTGGTAGTCCTCTCGATTTGTCTGTCTGGAATGAGAACCGCCTTTGCCACCCCTCTGACCGCCTCTGTTCGTATGACCTCCTCTGTTCTGAGGTGCGCTGAATGCAGCTACGTTGTCACCTTTGCCTGCTAGTATCTTGGACGGATGTGCCACGCGATAGTTCTCTGCTAACTCAATAAGTTCCGTCAGCTTCTTTGGGTTCCTCTCGCGTAGGAATACGGCTAGCTCTTTCGCTACACTAGACAGCATCTGTTCCTGGATCACTAGTTCTGCTAGGCTCTCAAAGGTGTTTTCCGTTCCGTTCAGCTGTACCCAACGATCAAACAGGTGTCTCAGTCGAGTACCAAATGACAAAAATGATTCTTCAACTTCAGGTTTCGCAGCCCTGAATTTTTGTCTAAACCCTTCTGCGTTACAGTGAAACTTTGTCAATAAACATTCCTTCAAGGTCTCGTACTGTAGTCCTCCCTTTGCATTCAGAGTATGAAACAAATTCAAAGCTTGACCGTCTAGAACTGCGCTAAGGAGGATTCCCCAATCTTTCTTTGGCCAGCTCAACGCTTCTGCATGTGCTTCAAATCTACAAAGGAACGAGTCCATAGAATCTATAGCTTCCTTAAACATGGGTAACCTAGGATAGTTCCTCGGGTGGGTCTTTTTGCTCTCTGTCCCTATGTTCAGGTCGCTCTCGATTCTCGTTTGCTTCAGTACGTGCCCTCGCTTCAATGTCTAACTTCCTTAGTTCAAAGTTTCTAATATCTTCTCTCTCTCTCCTCTCAGCTTCAGCTTCAGCTGCCTTAACTTTAACTTCCTCTGCTTTAACTTTAGCTTCTGCTTCAGCTGCCTTCGCTTTAGCTTCAGCTTCAACTTTAATCTTTTCCATTTCCCTACTCACGACTCTCTCATCTCTTTCCATGCACTGCAGAATATATTTCTGTTGGGCTTCTCCAGTCATACCTAGTTTGTTAGACTGGGCCAAATATTCTTCAAAGTTGGTATCCTTATAGGCGCTCGCCATTTTCAAAAGTATTGTCCTAAATACTCAAACCAAAAATGAGCTCACAACCGACGTGAGAGCACGTGTTGAAATATCTCATCGATGAGGTTGTGTCCGGGGTGTAGCTGAATACGGTTTCCAAATTTGAAAATGATCGACCGAGAACTTTGTCCGTGCATCGCGAACAGACACACAGACACACAGACACTAGTCGTATATATATATAGATAGATAGAAGGAAAAAACCCACTCGATGCAGATGAGAAAATGGTAGTATAAAAAACAAGGAATGCAAAATTCCTTTACAATTGCACTGAAACCAGTGTAGACTTGATCTGATAAACACAGGGAAGTAAGCGTTCTAAATGCATACGACATGTGTATTTGAGTTAGTGAGAGTTATTCGGAACCGGTCTCCTGGCACCTGAGAGACTATCAAGCATTGAAATGAACAAGCGACATTCATCCTCAAAGTAAGATTCTCAGTGTAGACTTGCTTTTCCTGATATCTCGTCGGATCTCTTAATTTGATCTGCCGGGTGATCGGGTACCTCTGCACCATGTCCTGCGTGGGGTCGCTCATGTCCCTGTCCATCATGAGCCTTAACCGCTACGTGCTCATCTGCCACCACGCGCTCTACCGCGTCGTCTTCACCGCCAGGAAGTGCGGCCTCTACTGCGTCCTCGTCTATCTCTTCGGCTTCTTCCTCATCTCCTTCAACTTCTACGGCATCGGCGACCACTCGTTCGACTACCGGAGCTACGAGTGCGTGTGGGACCGCATGGCCAGCCACGACTTCACCATCGTCTTCTCCATCGTCTTGGTGTGGGTGCCCATGGGCGTCACGGGGCTGGCCTACGGCAGGACCTACTGCTACGTGCACAAGGTGCGCAGCGCCGTCACCAAGAACCAGGGCGTGCGAGGTGCACGTGCCGCCCCCAAGAGAAGCACGAGGGAGTTCACCGCCGTCAGTGTGGCGCAGGAGGCGGTCCGGAGGAACGACGATGAGAAGCAGAGCATCCTCACCGTCACGACCGTTGGGGACGAGGGTGATGCGTCAGGCTCGTCCGAGGAGAACCCCCAACACGGTACGACTAGCCTCAGTCAAGAGTCGGGCCCAACTCGTCTTCCTATACCGGAGGAAGAAACGAACGAAGGGAAGAAGGACAACAACGGCAGCAAGAGCCTGCAGGTTCCGACGAAGTATCGTCCTGCCAAAAGCAGGCCTTCAGTGAGGTTCCCAGCGTCCGCGACAGAAGCCCAGAATCCAGAGAAGGAGCAACAGCAGACTTCCAACACTGACCACCCGGGCTTGAAGCTGGCCAGGCCCCTCTTCATCATCTACGTCGTCTTCTCCACCTGCTGGATTCCCTACTCCCTCGCCATCATCTTCGACAAGCACAACAGCTTCCCGCACGAGCTGCACGCCTTCATCACGGCCTTCGCCCACCTCAATTCCTCGGTGAACTGGCTGGTGTACTACCACACGCACAGCAAGATGCGCCGCGCCTTTCGGGGGCTGCTCGGCTGCCACTCTCGCCGCTCCTCTGCTGTGGACCCTGTCACCACCGCCATGACCATGAATGCAACGTGATAACACACTATTGTTTTTGTTGCCGTGACACTTGTAGCATCGTAGAGCGCGAGATCAAAAGTATTGTTTATCATAAATTGTTTTCGGCGTCTCGACCATGAAGTCGCCTTGAACCTAACAGGGCACCCCACCGACTCTCTCTAGCTGGAGGGTCCCAACGGGCGGGGAACTGTTCCGCACCATATCCGTTGGGAGCGACGTGTTCCGGTTGCGGATAATCGCTATTTTACACTTGCTCTGGATTGCGCGCGAAGTTAGGTCGGTCAGCCAGACCTTTCTCACAAAATCTGGCGCATGACGTCACAGAATGGCTGAACTACCTCAAAATGTTATAGAAATGACTTCCGGGGTTCTAGATTGTCAACAAGCTTGCTTTATGTCCGAAAATAGATATGTGTACTTTCAGAATGTTAAAAATTATTATTTTCGAAGATTGTTCATTTCAAGATAGCACACCATATAAACACTTCGGTCGTGAAAATCAAAGTGCTCAAGTTTACTGTGTACGATGATGTCTCGACCTGCGTTGTTAGCCCTGCTACTAAGACTGGACTGGTTGTAAACTGATAGGCTAATAAAAAATAATAAAAAAAGAGAAAAAAAAACCTGGACTCGCGAAGAAATCCCAAAACAACCTACCCTTGAGGCTTGAAGAACGCGTGCTATCGTTAATGGCATGGATACGAGTTGATTACAGACCTATTCGTGCATTATAACAGTGTACTTTGTCTTTGCAGGCCGGCTTCCGCAAATTATAATCTGTGTGTCCCTGTGCTATGTTTTCGCCATCTCTCTGTCTCTCAGTGACTTTCTGTCTCTGTCTCTGTTTCTGTCTGTCTGTCTGTCTGTCCGTGTCTGTCTGTCTGTCTGTCTGTCTGTCTCTCTCTCTCTCTCTCTCTCTCTCTCTCTCTCACACACACACACACACACACACACACACACACACACACACACACACAAACAAACACGCACACTTACACACACATACACACACACACACACACACGCACACACACACGCACACAAATATGTGTTAAGATAGTAATATGTGCTAAGTAAAGTAGGCCTATGTAATGTGTTTATGCACATCTGTTGGAACTTTTCATTCTTCACGCACCCATGAAAAAAACATAATTGTTTTGTTTTAAGCAGAGTTCACCAACAGTAACTCTCTGTTTAAATCTTTTTTCAAGTCAACACTAAAATTGATATCATTTAAAAAAAACAAAAATCCGCCAAAAGCTTCCCAGCGGAGGTCTGCTATATTGCCAATACCAGTGCGTGCATGCGTGTGTGTGTGTGTGTGCGTGTGTGCGTACGTGTGTGTGTGTGTGAGTGCGTGCGTGCGTATGTGTGCGTGTGCGTGCGTGCGTGTGTGTGTGTGTGTGTGTGTGTACACAGCGTCCTTTCAAAGACAGTCCATGATTGACTCTCTCGCATTAAACGGGCTTCATCAGACAGAGACAAAGGAACTCGGTGAAATAGTTCTAAAAATGTTGGCAACCTGCAGTTTTATGGGTATTTGGATCACTGGCACCGTCCTACACAATTTGCGACATCCTGTTTTCGTGACGGGTATTGTTATTTGTTGTTGCTTATGCTGCTGCTGTTGTTGTTGGTCGTTGCTGTTGCTGTTGTTGTTGGTGGTGGTGCTAGTGGTTGTGATGGGGGTGCCTCCACTCCGGTTGCTGTTGTGGCTGCGGCTCAGTCTTGGTGTCGGAAAGATCGGCCTACGCGCATCTCTCAAATATGACCTTCTCTTGTCTACTGGCTCGGAAGATTTATTCTACTCCCAAATAGCACTTCTTTGCACCTCTTATGACTCCTTCGTCCTCTAGAATCCCGTACCCATACCAAATACGAGCTGATTTGGTGAAATAAAGCACATTTCTACTTGCAAAACCCATCGAACAGCCATTTCCGGTGCTCGATCGCCGACATTTTCAGCTTTGAAGGCTATTTACGGGCAAATATCAATCGCTCCCTGACTTTTTATGCATCGAGAAACAAATTTAGTCATCGCTGAATCAGTAGCTTACCTTAAATCCCGACATAAATCAAACAATACCTAGAAAACAGACAAAACTTGCCTTCACACGTGTCAGGAGCGGCCTTCGGCATCCGTTCGGCCTTTGATCGGTTATCCCCCGTGATATACGTATAGTGTTACATCGTGACTCCTAGAACGTGTTATTAAAGGCCCGCTCGGCCTCGTGAAAACCCCACACCGTCTCAGACGTGGTCAGGTTTTACATGGGATAAGCCATGATCACCCCTCCACTTGGTCACATACCAAAGATGAACAGCCCTATATGTACTCTCAGTGCACAGTTGTATTTTTACACCCCCGGTATAGGGGTGTGTATAGGTTTCACTGGATGTGTTTGTTTGTGTGTTTGTGTGTTTGTGTGTTTGTGTTCGCATATAGATCTCAAGAATGAACGGACCGATCGTCACCAAACTTGGTGAACAGGTTCTATACATTCCTGAGACGGTCCTTACAAAAATTGGGACCAG
>NC_090248.1:10995217-11055217 GCF_037325665.1 Littorina saxatilis
TACTAAAATCGAATGGTCATTGGAAGTTGTTGGCTGCTATGAGTATCTTCACAAATGGCTAATTATTACTTTTAACCTTTTAACCCCCCCCCCCCCAAAAAAAAAGTCTGGTGTTGTTCGCTGAATAGACTGCTATCGCCAAGAATGGCCAATGACAACAACAAAAAAAGTTTTTGTTTTTGTTTTATTTAGCTTTGTTAAGATTGTTTGTGATTCGGTTAACCTTGCCTTAAAAGAGGTGTCAGTGAGAAGTGATTAAAACGAATCACACAAAATTTGAACTTCCGTTTTGACGAAAATCTGGGAATTTTTGTTTGTTTCTCAATTTGATTTTTTTCTGAACCCACCGCGCTTTACGTATAATCCTACCCCCCCGCCCCCCCCCCCCCCCCCCCCCCCCCCCCCCCCCCCCCCCTCCCACCCTCTCATTCACCTCAAGCCACACTGGAACTCTAAAAGTGTTTCCTATATCGTTGCAAAGCTTTACTTTATGCATGGGTTTGGGAATGTTTTTAATAGACAATATTGTTGTAATAATGACATACTGTATCAGTGAAATATTAGAAGACTAGTGAAATCCGTCAATGACGAGTAGGCCTACCCAGAGACATACACTATGTCTCTGGCCTACCTGACCGACAACCAAATTCGGGCACGTTATCACAGGGATGCTAGTTCGTCGGCATCCGCGGTGAGGCGACGCTGGAGTGTCCTTGTCCTCTCCAGGGCGCAGGCCTGGGCTGAGGTGATAAGGAAGACAGGCTGTAGCCCGACCGACCCTAGTTTTTTCGCGCGACCCCAGACTTTTTTGTGGCATTTGGGGGGAAAAAAAAAAAAAAAAAAAAATCCCCGACCTACCGACCCTATTTTTTTGGCCCATGTTACCGTAAACAGACCTATTTTTTTTTTGCCTAAGGAAGACAGGCTGTAGCCCACGTAGCAGGTTCCCCCTCTCCACGTCACTGATGTAGCCCACGTAGCAGGTCCCTCCACTCCACGTCACCGATGTAGCCCACGTAGCAGGTCCCCCCCTCTCCACGTCACTGATGTAGCCCACGTAGCAGGTCCCCCCTCTCCACGTCACTGATGTAGCCCACGTAGCAGGTCCCCCGTCTCCACGTCACTGATGTAGCCCACGTAGCAGGTCCCCCTCTCCACGTCACTGATGTAGCCCACGTAGCAGGTCCCCCCCTCTCCACGTCACTGATGTAGCCCACGTAGCAGGTCCCCCCTCTCCACGTCACTGATGTAGCCCACGTAGCAGGTCCCCCCTCTCCACGTCACTGATGTAGCCCACGTAGCAGGTCCCCCCTCTCCACGTCACTGATGTAGCCCACGTAGCAGGTCCCCCCTCTCCACGTCACTGATGTAGTCCACGTAGCAGGTTCCCCCTCTCCACGTCACTGATGTAGCCCACGCAGCAGGTCCCCCCTCTCCACGTCACTGATGTAGCCCACGTAGCAGGTCCCCCCTCTCCACGTCACTGATGTAGCCCACGTAGCAGGTCCCCCCCTCTCCACGTCATTGATGTAGCCCACGCAGCAGGTCCCCCCTCTCCACGTCACTGATGTAGTCCACGCAGCAGGTCCCACCTCTCCACGTCATTGATGTAGCCCACGCAGCAGGTCCCCCCTATCCACGTCACTGATGTAGCCCACGTAGTAGGTCCCCCCTCTCCACGTCACTGATGTAGTCCAAGGGAAGGGCAAGAGCCAATACAGCTTGGCACCAGTGCCGTCGCAGGAGTTGCCGGAAAGAGGTTGGCAAGCAACAACCGACCGCCTTAGGGACTCCAGATCCGGATTTTTGCTCAGGGTTTACTCCCAAAGCCTTTCCTGTGATCAGGTATGGCCGCAAGGCAGCGGAGGTTTGAAGTCAGGGTTTTCCTTCCCTTAGACGAACTGCCCTCCCAGGCTAACGAGTTCCGTCTGCCCGAAAGGCAGGGATGCTAGTTAAGCCTGATATTAATAGCCTACTTGCAACATACGCTACCTTAGAGAGATCTTCAGCGTCAGGGGCGTTTGTGCATTTCTAACCAACCTCTCGATACAAAAAAATAGGTCTACTTTTCTCACGTTTAGTATTTACCGTTGTCATCTTGAGTTTGGCTTATGAACTTGTAATTATTGACGTTCAACTTGTCTTTGAGGAACTAAACACAAAAACCGCTAATTTCTATCACCCTCCTCCATAGAAGCCTATATATATATACTAGATGTGCTTTCTAAACGTAAGAATATTACATCAAGGTGCGATTTTCCTTAAATTTCTAAGCCCCAGTACCCTTTCTCGAGATTCGTACAAATCCGCTGTCAATAAAATGTTGGAGTATGTGTACAAGGTGTGGGAGACGTTCCATGCGTAAACAGCTCTGAGGCGGTTTTTAGTGTTCCAGCTCTGAGGGGTCACTTTTTTGCAGTCGGCTCAGATCGGCACCGCAAATTCCTCCCACCGCCAAGTCGTTTTTTCACGGGGGATAACCGGTCAAATGCCGAACAGAAGCCGAATGCCGCTCATGACACGTGTGAAGGCAAGTTTTGTCTGTTTTCTAGGTATTGTTTGATTTATGTCGGGATTTAAGGTAAGCTACTGATTCAGCGATGACTAAATTTGTTTCTCGATGCATAAAAAGTCAGGGAGCGATTGATATTTGCCCGTAAATATCCTTCAAAGCTGAAAATGTCCGCGATCGAGCACCGGAAATGGCTGTTCGATGGGTTTTGCAAGTAGAAATGTGCTTTATTTCACCAAATCAGCTCGTATTTGGTGTGGGTACGGGATTCTAGAGGACGAAGGAGTCATAAGAGGTGCAAAGAAGTGCTATTTGGGAGTAGAATAAATCTTCCGAGACAGTAGACAAGAGAAGGTCATATTTGAGAGAGGAGCGCGTAGGCCGATTGTCTTTCCGACAAGCGAATGATACAGCAGATTAATCATTCGTTTTGACCAGAAACCTAGTCTCTAGTTTTTATGAATGAGTTTTTTAATTAAAACAATCACGAGAACTCTCTCGCTTAGCCTAATGGCTGTTCGATGGGTTTCGCAAGTAGAAATGTGCTTTATTTCACCAAATCAGCTCGTATTTGACATCGGTTTGGTATATATATATATATATTTTCTAATCCTACCGCGAACTGGATAGCAGACGCGGCACGACTGTTGCACCACACTTTGAAGGGGATATAGCTCAGTTGGTAGCGCGCTGGATTTGTATTCAGTTGGCCGCTGTCAGCGTGAGTTCGATCCCAGGTTCGGCGGAAATTTATTTCAGAGTCAAATTTGTGTGCAGACTCTCTTCTGTGTCCGAACTCCCCCCCCCCCCCCCCCCCCCCCGTGTACACTACATTGGGTGTGCACGTTAAAGATCCCACGATTGACAAAAGGGTCTTTCCTGGCAAAAATTGCTTAGGCACAGTTAATAATTGTCTACCTATACCCGTGTGACTTGGAATAATAGGCCGTGAAAGGTAAATGTGCGCCGAAATGGCTGCAATTACTGGCCGTATAAAATTTCATCTCACACGGCATCACTGCAGAGCGCCTAGAACTGTACCCACGGAATATGCGCGATATAAGCCTCATTGATTGATTGATTGAAGTAATCCCACACTTTGAAGTAAATTACTTCAAAGTGTGGGGATGTGCCCCACACTTTGAAGTAAACCCATTTTTTACTTCAAAGTGTGGGGGGATCTTCCCACACTTTGAAGTAAACTCAGTTTTTACTTCAAAGTGTGGGGGGATCTTCCCACACTTTGAAGTAACTTACTCAATCGTGGGATCTTTAACGTGCACACCCAATGTAGTGTACACGGGGGGGGGGGGGGGGGGGGGGGGGAGTTCGGACACCGAAGAGAGTCTGCACACAAATTTGACTCTGAAATAAATTTCCGCCGAACCTGGGATCGAACTCACGCTGACAGCGGCCAACTGAATACAAATCCAGCGCGCTACCAACTGAGCTATATCCCCTTCAAAGTGTGGTGCAACAGTCGTGCCGCGTCTGCTATCCAGTTCGCGGTAGGATTAGAAAATATATATATATATACCAAACCGATGTCAAATACGAGCTGATTTGGTGAAATAAAGCACATTTCTACTTGCGAAACCCATCGAACAGCCATTAGGCTAAGCGAGAGAGTTCTCGTGATTGTTTTAATTAAAAAACTCATTCATAAAAACTAGAGACTAGGTTTCTGGTCAAAACGAATGATTAATCTGCTGTATCATTCGCTTGTCGGAAAGACAATCGGCCTACGCGCTCCTCTCTCAAATATGACCTTCTCTTGTCTACTGTCTCGGAAGATTTATTCTACTCCCAAATAGCACTTCTTTGCACCTCTTATGACTCCTTCGTCCTCTAGAATCCCGTACCCATACCAAATACGAGCTGATTTGGTGAAATAAAGCACATTTCTACTTGCAAAACCCATCGAACAGCCATTTCCGGTGCTCGATCGCGGACATTTTCAGCTTTGAAGGATATTTACGGGCAAATATCAATCGCTCCCTGACTTTTTATGCATCGAGAAACAAATTTAGTCATCGCTGAATCAGTAGCTTACCTTAAATCCCGACATAAATCAAACAATACCTAGAAAACAGACAAAACTTGCCTTCACACGTGTCATGAGCGGCATTCGGCTTCTGTTCGGCATTTGACCGGTTATCCCCCGTGTTTTTTGTGGTTTATTTCGCATTTAGGTCCCAGGTAACATTATGAAGTTTTAATACGATCAATCGGACCTATTATCAAGTTAGTGTATCAACTTTTGAACGAGCTGCGCCCAGTAGTTTCCCAGCAATAAGCTGTTAAGTCGAGACACACACACACACACACACACACACACACACACACACACACACACACACACACACAATTAAAGTCTGCTGAGCCCTAGTACTAGCGTACTCGGGGATAAAACCAAACATACGTACAGGGGTCAGGGCTCCCCACGGACGCCCGTTCTAGAGGGTCCTGGGACCCCCCCCCCTTTTAATGTTAAGAGGGTCCATGGGCCCCCTACGCGGAGTTTTAGAGGGTCCCAAAATTCCATGGTCCCCAAACTACCTATGGTCATACAAAGCATTTTTATCAGGAACAGTGTGATATGAATGGTCTTATTTCATCAGAATATTCGAAGCGGACACTTCAACCTAACCTTGTTAAATGGAACACACACACACTCTTTTCCATATCGCTCCGGCGTGAAATTGGCATTATTTTGTGCTTGCACTATACTTGACCATAGACCAAATAGCCTGGACCGCCAACTCGTCACGTGACCCTTCGGGGTTACGACGCTCGACTTTCAGGGGCGCTTAGTGTCCGGTTTGAAAGGCCAGCGATTCGAAGACAGCGAAAAGAAAGCACGCTCCAGTTATTTGTGACAATGGGAGGTGACAATGAACTGGATTTTCCAAAACTCCAAACTAAACTTAACAAAACTCATCGAAAAACATGTTCCATATGCACTTTAGCTGAGTTTATTTTAGCATTTTCAGAACTTACCTCGGCAACTTCGTCCATGTTTACAATCGAACACCGGATATGACATCCCCCTGATTTCTGAAAGGCCATGTAAGCGTAGGTTCCTAAATGCGAGAGGCCGCTACCTCTAATAGAGAGAAAGAGCGGAGAGAGAGCTAGTTGGCGGTCCAGGATAAATGGTCTATGACTTGACTGACGACTACAGTCTGAAAAGAGTACCTACGATACGCACAATAGCGGACAGTTAGTGCGTCCCGGGACCCGCTCTTTGTAGGTTTAGTGCGTCCCGGGACCTCTCAATGAATTTCTAGCACGTGATTTCGGTTTCTAGTGCGTATAGGACGCAGGGACAGGCACTTTGGGGAGTCCTGGGGGTACAAAAGGATGTAAACCAACTGTTGCGGTGATACCCTCTTCACTGCCAGGTTCAAATTAGTAGGCCTAACAGTATGTACCTTAATCGGGAAAAGCTAAACACTTCATTCATTAGTGACTGTCACGTGCTTGATCCATTTAAATACGGTGAGCCTCATTTTAAAGGAAGTGCAAAGTCTTACGGACACGACGGTACCAAAATCAAGAGTACTGGTCAAATCCTTTTATGCGGTTCACTGCTATTTTTATTTCCATAAAGAATTATTTGAAATTGCTCTAAACCAGCAATGCAGATGCATTAAAAGTCAAAGAATACCGCACTACGCAAGGTATAAAATGTTCTATGTTAATTTTTCATTTACGTCTTTCACAAGGCTCAGTTACAAAGCAGTCGATAACAAATGCTCAGAGCCGGAACATTTTCAACATTTGCTCAGAGCTGGAACTTTTGTCGATCAAACAGCTGTGGTTTATAGCTAGTTGTTGGTGTTCCATTTGTCCCACAAATACAAAAAAACGTTAGCATATGGGAGGAAAAAGGGGTGGGCAGGGGCGTCCACTGACCTCCACCCCCCTTCTTGCCCTTTACCAACTATTGCGGCACACATATATATAGTCCCCCCGCGCTTCCTTTCATTAAAAAAGAGTCTTTGGGAAACTCGTGCCTGCTGACGACGAGTACCAGGAAATGGAAATGACAAAGATGTGGACATTGACTCAGATTACATCACGCCTCGAGAAGCCGGCTGACCACAGCGAAAACAGACAGAGGAAATTGCTCGTTTCTTCTGGATCCGAGCCGATCAAGAAGGAGGACATGTTTCAACTGTGCAGAAAGGAAACGCATCCGATGACGACAGACAGCATCGAAAATGGCGTACCGCAGATGCTTGTGATGTGACATTTCTGCGTCGTCATTATGGAGGCAATGAAGCAAGTTTCACAAGTTTGTAATAACGGTTTTGTTCCCAGGGGGCTTAGGGAAGCTGTACAACGAACATTTGCTGAATGTGATTGACACCCGCCTGAAACGACTTACTGATCCGTCACTATGCTGAATAATGAATGATATATTATCTAAAACGCCGTTTTAATTACGTGGTTTTTTTTGTGGCGAATTTGACCTTCAGAACTCCCAGGAAATTCGCGGTGCTGTAATTGAGACTGACACACCTTCAAAGATTTGTTCGAAAATGATCAGTCACCTAATTAAAAGAATGTGATTTGGGGAACCGGCTTACGTCATACTTTTGCAGTGCTTGCGGGTACGCACATGTCTAGCAGACGCATCACACAAGACAACACGGTTTACAAGCAAAACCCGTCGACATGATGTCAACTTTAGCACAGCGTCTAACATTTAAATATCTCAACGTTTACAAACTACTTCTCAGGTATTCCTGGTGTATATAATGCCTCAATAATTGTAAACTCCAAGCAGAATTCTGTACTTCTTGAAGCGATTTGAGACAGTTACGTCGGGGACTCGGAATATACCTTTTAATATTCAATTTTCAAATGCCTCCGCCCCTCTGTCGGCCTGACACTTAAAAACAAAGAAAAAAAGAAAATCAGTCATTACCAAGACTACAAATGGTAAGGCTTGGCTAGCCTAAACCCAATGACCGAGACGGATTCCGCCGGCTCGTCTAGGCGGAGAATGCGAACGTATAGTACCTAATATTATGATATGTATACACTGAATTTTTTTTAATAATTCTGAGCATATTGTCAGAGTAAACATTACATTACAATACATGTTTGGTTTCAGGAAAAGATTAGGAATACATTGCAGTCACTTTTAAATCTGTTGGTATTTTTTATATTTAGTCAAGTTTTGACTAAATATTTTAACATCGAGGGGGAATCGAAACGAGGGTCGTGGTGTATGTGCGTGTGTGTGTGTGTGTGTGCGTGTGTCTGTGTGTGTGTGTGTGTGTGTAGAGCGATTCAGACTAAACTACTGGACCGATCTTTATGAAATTTGACATGAGAGTTTCTGGGTATGAAATCCCCGAACGTTTTTTTCATTTTTTTGATAAATGTCTTTGATGACGTCATATCCGGCTTTTCGTGAAAGTTGAGGCGGCACTGTCACGCCCTCATTTTTCAACCAAATTGGTTGAAATTTTGGTCAAGTACTCTTCGACGAAGCCCGGGGTTCGGTATTGCATTTCAGCTTGGTGGCTTAAAAATTAATTAATGACTTTGGTCATTAAAAATCGGAAAATTGTAAAAAAAAATAAAAATTTATAAAACGATCCAAATTTACTTTTATCTTATTCTCCATCATTTGCTGATTCCAAAAACATATAAATATTTTATATTCGGATTAAAAACAAGCTCTGAAAATTAAATATATAAAAATTATTATCAAAATTTTTTTTTCGAAATCAATTTAAAAACACTTTCATCTTATTCCTTGTCGGTTCCTGATTCCAAAAATATATAGATATGATATGTTTGGATTAAAAACACGCTCAGAAAGTTAAAAAGAAGAGAGGTACAGAAAAGCGTGCTATCCTTCTCAGCGCAACGAATACCCCGCTCTTCTTGTCAATTCCACGTGCACTGCCTTTGCCACGGGCGGTGGAGTGACGATGCTACGAGTATACGGTCTTGCTGCGTTGCGTTGCGTTCAGTTTCATTCTGTGAGTTCGACAGCTACTTGACTAAATATTGTATTTTCGCCTTACGCGACTTGTTTTTTATTTGACTGACAGTTTTAATGAGCACTGAAATCCAATCCCATAGTCCGGACTGAGTCAAAGATTGCTTGACCTAAATTTTGCTTACAAGATGGACGACAACAGCAAGCACCACAACTACAACAACAACCACGACAACCTCCACCACCACACCGCCACCAACAACGACAACAACAACAACTACCACTACCATTACAACTGCAAGAATTACAAATACAACACAAACAACAACTACAGCTACAACAATTACAACAGCAGCAACAACAACAAAAACAACGTACTATACCTCGGAAGCATTAGCAACAACATTCACAAGGGTCATTAGTCTTACACGCACGCAGTAAAACATGGCCTGTGCTTTATTCATTTTACCGACCAATTAAGACGCGTGCTTTTAACGACAAGCACAATCAGTGATGAAAACAGATCGCAGTCAGTCTTGAATACGCTCTGCGTTGTTTATAAATGAATGGGAAACAAGCAAACAAAGACACGCGTACTTTTTTCGACAAGCATAATAAGTGATGACAACTGATCGCAGTCAGTCTTGAATGCGCTCTGCGTTGTAACTGAATGGTGATAAAGCAAACCCGTTCGTGGTGACTTCGTTACTCTCAAGGCGATGTGTGGCACTAAAATTAAACTTGGAGAATACATGGAATAACCCAGTTTTCTTGGTAGTTATTTAAGTGACTTATAACAATGAATAAAAAATGTGTCAATATTAATGAATTTCTAACCGCATATTCATTAATCCTTATTTCAAAAATTAATATAAAATCAACTGTAGTCTTTTCTCAAAACATCGTGCTATATGATTGTAGATAAAAGTCATGTGTATCTTTGTGCCAACTTGAAATATTAAGCATTTTTGATGTATGATCATGCTGTAAAACCGTTTCCTAGAAATCCAATATGGCGCTGTTTTTGCCAGTTTCCATAGCAACGGCAGTCTCCTGGAGTATTCACATATTTTTCATTTCTTTTCATAAGTCACTTTAATAACTACCCAGAAAACTAAGTTATTCCATGTATTCTCCAAGTTTAATGTTGGTGACTTTAGTGCCTTACATCGCCTTATAGGCAATGCTCTTCCCGTGTAAACACCCCACTGTCTCCCGTGGTGATTAGGACTTTTTGTTAAAGAATTAATTTCTTAAAAAGCCACGGGTGGTCTTTACGAAAGTTATTCAACAAAACGATCCCAAGTCGCTCAGAGAGAACCAAGGATGTTCAATGTTGGTATGTGACCAAGTGGTTGGATGTTCAATGTTGGTATGTGACCAAGTGGTTGGATGTTCAATGTTGGTATGTGACCAAGTGGTTGGATGTTCAATGTTGGTATGTGACCAAGTGGTTGGATGTTCTTACCCCGCGTAAGAGCCTGGCAGAATCTGAGATGGTGAGCCGGGAGGGAGAGTGCCTTCAGATTACAAGAACCTCCTGAAAGGTCGCGATCGGTAACTTTACCATCAGTTCAGATGTTTCTCCGTTCAAAATAAATAGTCCCTGAGGGCAAGACGATGGTTTTATGCGGACTAATAAACAATCCATTAATCCCACTTACGGTTGATCGATGATTCTTCTCCACATTTTAGCCTCTCTTGTCTAGGGACGAGAAATCTGATCCTAAATCAAATTCCACTCTCCTATACACAGTTGGGTGGGATTAATGAATACACAAATAATATACGGTCCAACAAGAATTGATTGATATGCTAATAGGTCGTGCTTTAAATGAAAGAGGTTCGTTAGGTACAAATTGATTTCCCTTGAGTACCAACAGACATTCTTAATCTTGGAAGTACAGGTTATCTAATAATTATTGAGAATTAGCATTCCGCTTGTAGTAACTGCAATATAAGCGTAATATAAGCGTTCGCTTGAGTTCGTGTCCCTATTGTTTATCGTTGTATTATTGTATCATGTTTGATTTAATAAAACATTGTTTAAACCAACTGCAATATTAAGAGCGCAGAGATGTTTCTGGTATGTAATGAAAGAGGTTTTCTCTACTAGGGGTGCGTCCTCTCACCGCTGCTCTACTGCCTCTTCACCAACGACTGCGTCGCCTCTCATGACTCAGTTCAGCTGGTGAAATTCGCTGACGACACCACAGCCGAAGGTCTCATCACCGGCGGTGATGAGACCGTGTACCCCCAGGAGGTCGACTGTCTGGTGTCGTGGTGCGACAACAACAATCTCCTGCTGAACGCCACCAAGACCAAGGAGATGGTGGTGGACTTTCGCAGGAAAAAAGGCCCTGTGGCTCCACTGATCATCAACGGCGATCCCATCGAGATGGTGGACTTTTTCAAGTTCTTAGGCACCACCATCTCCAACGACCTGTGCTGGGATGATAACGTTGACGCCATCGTCAAGCGAGCGCGGCAACGCCTCTACTTCTTGCGCCAGCTCAAGAAGTTCCGCCTCAGCCAGGTCATCCTGGTCCAGTTCTACAGGGCCGTGGCGGAGAGCATCTTGACATTCTCCATCACAGTGTGGTACGGCAACACCTCCCAGCTGCTCAAGAACAAGCTGGAGCGTGTGGTGCGCACTGCTAGCAGGATCGTCGGCTGTGAGCTGCCCTCCCTAGCATCCCTCTATGCCAAGCGCATGCTGTCCAGAGCCCAGAAAATTGTGGCTGACGAGTCCCACCCTGGCCATCCCCTCTTCGAGCGCCTGCCCTCAGGTCGTCGATTCCGATCCCTGGGGGCACGCACTCGACGTCTCCAGACCTCTTTCTTCCCCCAAGCTGTTTCCTCCCTTAACGCATCCCATCCCTCAGTTGGGCAGCTTCGCAGTCGGTGATCCTGCTGGCGGTGAGCTCACCACATCCTGTGACTCAGTGTTAGGTGGTGGTGGTGGTGGTGGTGGGGAGGGGGGGGGGGTTGAGTGGGACTTTGATGTGTGATTTTTATTTTTTTTTCTATATTTTTAGCTGCATTATTTTAGTCATTCATGAGTGGGTGGGTGGAGGGGATGGGCTAGTTCTAACTATGCATTAGATTATAAAATTGTATTCTGTGTAGACCCTTCCACCAGCATCTTAGACCACTCTTTGTACTTTTTCTTTTAATAGATGATTGTCATTTGTTTTACCTCATGTCTGCCCTGCGTGTGATGGTGTGATCGTGACTGCTGTAGTGTGGGCGTGTGTGTGTTGGTGTGTATGTCAGTGAATGTGTGGGCGTGTGTGTGTGTGTGTCAGTGTGTGTGTGGGTGTGTGTGTGTGCGTGATTTTACCAACACTATGCTAAATTCCTTGTGCTTTAAATGTTTTTTTAATGTCACTTGGCTCAATAAATACTGTATTCTGTATTCTGTAAATGATACAACTGTATCTCGTCTTCCCTATTCTGAGATTGACAATGACTGCATGAGACATCGGGGCTCCAAAAACTTGTGCAAAATTCAGTGTCGCACCAACTGAAGTGAAGACAGCTTCACGTAATCCGGGTTATTTTCATACACAATGTATACTATAAGAGAGGCCGGTGTATCAGGACTTCAAAATAAAGTTGGATGTTCACATTATGCCAGGGATGAAGACTGCATTATAAAAACAACAACGTGAACTTTCTTATAAAACCAAATGATTGCACAATTACTGGTTCTGAAGATTACAGTAGACGAGCAAAAAGGCACTCTTTATGTAATCGCACACAGTAAATTTGACGACATAGTGAAGTTTTCTTCCCCCCTGTGACCTTTTTATTATATTTAGTCAAGTTTTGACTAAATATTTTAACATCGAGGGGGAATCGAAACGAGGGTCGTGGTGTATGTGTGTGTGTGTGTGCGTGTGTGTGTGTGTGTAGAGCGATTCAGACTAAACTACTGGACCGATCTTTATGAAATTTGACATGAGAGTTCCTGGGTATGAAATCCCCGAACGTTTTTTTCATTTTTTTGATAAATGTCTTTGATGACGTCATATCCGGCTTTTCGTGAAAGTTGAGGCGGCACTGTCACGCCCTCATTTTTCAACCAAATTGGTTGAAATTTTGGTCAAGTAATCTTCGACGAAGCCCGGGGTTCGGTATTGCATTTCAGCTTGGTGGCTTAAAAATTAATTAATGACTTTGGTCATTAAAAATCTGAAAATTGTAAAAAAAAATAAAAATTTATAAAACGATCCAAATTTACGTTTATCTTATTCTCCATCATTTGCTGATTCAAAAAACATATAAATATGTTATATTCGGATTAAAAACAAGCTCTGAAAATTAAATATATAAAAATTATTATCAAAATTTTTTTTTCGAAATCGTTTTAAAAACACTTTCATCTTATTCCTTGTCGGTTCCTGATTCTAAAAACATATAGATATGATATGTTTGGATTAAAAACACGCTCAGAAAGTTAAAACGAAGAGAGGTACAGAAAAGCGTGCTATGCAGCATAGCGTAACCACTACCCCGCTCTTCTTGTCAATTTCACTGCCTATGCCGTGAGCGATGGACCACGAGTATACGGTCTTGCTGCGTTGCATTGCGTTCAGTTTCATTCTGTGAGTTCGACAGCTACTTGACTAAATATTGTATTTTCGCCTTACGCGACTTGTTTCAGTTGAGATTGTTATCGGGAATACTGCTACACTTGTTGAGCATACTCAGTCCACTGGCAATCGACTCAATGTCCTGGTTTTGTCAGGGCGCAACGCACAGTACAGTCGCCCGTGGACGTTTTTCATCAAAAATATGGGTCACCTCTTACTGTGTAAAAAATTTCTGTTTGTCTGTCTGTCTGTAAAAAATCCCATTTCAAACGGCAGAAATTTATAATATGTAAGCGCCTAGGGCTATATCTAGATTAGGCGCATTAAAAATGATCACAATAATAATAATAATACGACAATGAACTAAAAGAAACAAGACATCGCCAATCTCAAACTAGTGATTAAGTAAGTGCGCCCACTAACGGACACGAAGAAGTAAGGAAAAGTAGTTAAAATGAGTGAAACCTCAATGCGGATGTAAACTTGTCACGGAACGCCTGAGGTAGTTTGGTACGTTGGGGGCGCTTTAAAGTCACGATCTTGGAGAGGATCACTCGCAGAAAATTGGAAAACAAAAACCCATCATCAACAAATGAAAGTTTGTCTTTGTAATGGATTTTCCAAAAAACCGTGATTACTCTCATTAAACAAAATTCTGAAATTGTAGGCAGCGAACCCATAATAAACCAGAACCTCCCTCCGCCATTCCTACGTACACGCCCCACCCAATCCCTCCCTCTCCCCCTCCCCCACCCCCAAGACCCGACACACACCAGCCCAATCCCCACAAAACAAGTGAAAAAACAATAAGTTTAACAGAGATAATGCGTAATTACCTCTGCCGTTCCTATTTTAATGAAGTGTCCATTCGATCTGCTTGAAGGTGGCGAGACACTAAAGAGGTCAATATGTACATTTATAAAAGCACTCAGAAGGAAAGAAAGGACAATAGGAAGCAGAAAGGAAAAAAAGATGTTTTAATCTAGTCAAGAACGTCCGTCCTTTGTTCTTGCTTTGTTTCTGATTTTCTTTTTTCGTACGTACGCCCGCACCCTCGCTCGCATGCACGCACGCACGCACGCACGCACGCACGCACACAATCACAATCACAATCACATACACACGGGAGCTCGAGGTTGTTGCTGAAGTAGTAATCTCGTTTGTTCTGGCATGTACGACACACGTGCGATTGCTTAGACCTCTCTGTCTGTCTGTATGTCTGCATGTACCACAAACCAATTTAGGAATTCTTCTACATGGGGAACGGGGTTACCATGACCCCGTTTAAGGTCAGCACTTGTTCAGCTTTCTTCCTCTAAATATAGTTTTATCTCACATTTCCGCTGGCTTTCTCGTGTGCTTCACGACTAACTGAACGTTTCGTTTTAGACATGAACAAAATGTCAATCTTTCCTTTTTTGATGCCTTGTTTTTCATTAAATAAATGTTATTCTTATTTAGCATGAACAATTTGTAAAAAAAAATATTTTGACTTTATAACCACGTCTTTCCTTTTTTTCTTTTCTTTTCTTGTTGTCCTCTCCCTTTTCCCTTAATTAAGCGCAGGACGTTGACGGTGTTTAAAAAGAGCACCCTAGTTTGTATAGAAAGTCTTCCAACTGTGATGTTGGTCATAAAATTGATGGCTTCGACCTTTTTTCCTTCAGCATCAGAAATTGGAGAAGGGCTCTCTGTGGAGGAGGACGGGGGAACCGTAACTTGAGCGGGATCGTGTTATACTAAGGCCCCTACGAAGGTTGTTTGAAGTTTGGCTCATGAGGTTAAAGGCACAGTAAGCCTCCCGTAAACCATCATAGATACTGTCAGGCTTTTACACACAGTACAAACACCCTTTCATTTAAACACTCACCGCTTGAGAACATCCTA
The DNA here is from genome assembly GCF_037325665.1 of Littorina saxatilis. Classification (NCBI taxonomy): domain Eukaryota; kingdom Metazoa; phylum Mollusca; class Gastropoda; order Littorinimorpha; family Littorinidae; genus Littorina; species Littorina saxatilis. The sequence continues at coordinate 11,010,180 of NC_090248.1, forward strand.
GGTGCCCTCCGTAAAGAGCGAGCAATTTTCAAAGAATTTATTTTTGCGCGGTTTATCTTACCCCTGAGCCATCGTGAACCCGTGTGATCCAGTTTCCCTTTTTCACAATGTAGTCGTCAGTTGATGTGAGCTTATCTGCAATAGCACGTTATTATGTACCTTTGACTATGCACGAAACAAACGGCTGTAGTTCACAAGAACTCTAGCGATGGCTTTTGACTGTTCAGAGGAACTGGCGATAGGCATAAACCGTCGTCTGCTACGAGAACCACGACCTTGCGTGACCCTGCTTCCGGGCTTTTCTTTTTTCAAACTTTCAAAACTTCGAATTGTACTGATCTTGTCTTGATGAAAAAAGAATTCTTTTATGATTTAAGAATGTTTGTGTAACAAGCTGTCAATTCATTATTTAGATGTTAAAAGTTAGGTCTAGCGCCAAAACGCACCACGGTCCGATTGTCTGAGAGACAATCCGCAAAATTAATTCTTTGAAAATTGCTCGCTCTTTACGTAGGGCACCTAGGATATTCCCGTTTGGTGAGCGTTCAAATGGAAGGGTGTTTGTACTGTGTGTAAAAGCCTGACAGTATCTGTGATGGTTTACGGGAGGCTTACTGTGCCTTTAAGTGATCATTAAAGTCTGGTTGATCGTGATTCCCCTAAGACGTCTGTGGTCTTGAGCGACTGTCTGAATAGCCGGAAAATGTGTTTTGTTTTCTTTGTAAACTTAAAAAAATATATATATATATTTTTAGGGTTTAAGCCTGTCCTTAACTGGGCAAAGTCGACTACGCGAAATATACGAATACGAAGGTGGCCGCACAAAGCTTTAGCACTGAATTTTCTGTGAAAAGATTTCGCGAAGGCTTCGAGCTCAATTAAGGATCACCTTTACGAAATGTAATACTGCTTAAAAAGAAGATGCATAGTTTTGTATGGTTGATGTTATTTTATGTTGCTGTCTGATGTTGATGTCGTGTACCAAAAAGAAATAAAAACGTGTAAAAAAAAATTTGAAAAAAAATAAATAAAAAATAAAAAACATACTGCTTAAAAAAACCGGGTTACAAAGTACACTCGTTTAAATGAATGGAACGCCAAAACTGACTTATACCGGGTAAAATCTACCGGTAGATTTGCTAATCTACCCGGTATCTCAGCACAGGATTGGCTCTCTTAACAATATCGGTAGAATGTTGGCCAATGGGAACCTGATACCGGTAAATTTTTACCGAGCAGAAAGTTCCGTCATTGGCTAATCAAACTACCGGGTAGAAAATGCCCCCATCTGCGCCGAATCTGACTCTTTACTCGGTAGAATCTACCGGTAGATTTCCAAAATATTTCTGCATTGATTTAAAAGAAAGAGAGAGCCTCAGAGAGAGATATATAAAGTGAGACAAAGAGGGAGAAAGAGACAGATAGAAACCGAGATAGAGAATTGAACTTTATTTAACAAGGATTAAGATTTAAGGCTACGCCTTTTCTTACAATCTGTCCTTGGGACGCACAGACACACAATGATAAAATTGAAAAATTAAAAATTAAAAAGTTAGAAAGTCAGAAAACTTCAGCACGTGATGATAAAGATGACGATGATGATGATGATGATGATGATGATGATGATGATGATGATGATGATGATGATGATGATGATGATGATGAAGATGAGGCATGAAGAGCATAGCCTACATATGTGGTTATTCATAAAATCAAATGCATACTATGCAAGTAATTATAAGTACAAGCTGGTAGCAATCGAACATGTAGCAAATGTTCAGAATATACAATGCACAGCATATCTTTATCGTAATACTAAGTGTGGTAAATCAAAACGCGTTAAACTACTCAGACATTAAGTGTTTTTTGACACATTTTTTAAAACTTTTTAATGACTTTAAGTGCTTAAGGGATGATGGAAGTGAATTCCAAACTGATGTACCCGAAAAAGCAAGACTGGTCTTATAAAGGTCAATTCGTGGAATTGGTGGGATCAAGTTGACCGACCCATATCTGTCGGTAGCTTTATTAAATAATGATGTAATGTAAATCGGCACTTTACCGTAACACAATTTGTGCATGAAAATGGCTATGTTTAACTTGAGATGATTTTCCAGTGGAAGAAAGTTAAGCATTTTTAATTTCATATCTGTTGGGGCATTATCCTTTACGATGAGTTTAGCCGAGCGACGATAGAGAGAGTCTAACTTGTTCAAGTGGACATCACTGCTGCCATCCCAGAGCGTCGAAACATAATTGATGTGAGGCATTACATGAGCATGGTGGAACATTTCCAGAGTCCTTCTGTCCGTAAATTGCTTTAACTTGGATAAGAGGAAAACGTTCTTGGCTACTTTCTTGCAAATATGCTGTAATTGTGCCTGCCACTTGAATTCACAATCAATAATTACCCCTAAAACGCGATGCTGTTGAACTTGTTCAATTGATTGCGTACCAATAGTAAGATTTAGTTTGAGTGGAGAAATCTGGAGGGAGAGACAGACAGAGAATGGCTTCGGAGAAGTATGGGAAGCACAGCATGTGGGAGATATTCAGATGTTTTAAGAGAACTTCACCAGATTTGTTGATCGTTTTTAAACAGGGTTGGTGCTATTCCAAGGCACCGACATCCCATCTGTTTTATTGTGTGTATTCGTCATTTGAAGCAACCTTTTTTGTGTGAGTAGCTATGTCACGGTTTGGTGACATGGATTGAGAAAGGAACACTTTGTGGGGTGCCTTTCTCAAATTGTGATGAAAAGCGCCTGTGCTTTTGGGGGCGACGGGCTGTTTAGCTGACCGAGCATAGCGCAGCACGGGGATTTCGTTTTGCAGGAGTTCCACGTGGGTGATTTTGCTGTCTGGGCAAAATCGGCTGTGATTGTACTGGATATGTGACACGCGGAGTCACGTGATATTTTCAAGGTTGTTTTGTGAGGACATGAAACGACACACTTGAAACATAGCAGCAAGAGAGAAAGGTCGTTGTTTCTTCTTCCTAACAGTTTGATGGTTTTCAACACGTTATTTCACTTTATATCAACGTGCCGTTCTGCTTGTACAGTAGGGCTTTAGGAACTTCAAGAAGAGACCACCTTTCGCTGTGTACATGTTTCGGACGCGAGGCGTCAGGTTTCTTGGCTGAGCGGGGGGAGAAATTCCAACGCATGAAGTAAAGTCAGGACAAGAAGGGGTATGGCAAGAAATTCATCCACAGACAGAAGCTATATCAAAAGAATCGGATTCGCTTAAACCTGTGGTCTATTTATGACTTTCCGGGGCTACGAGGTTGAAAAATAGGGATACAATCATGTACAGAATTCTGTACAGCAAACGCTACCTGAAACCCCACCTATACGGCGTGTATGACCTTGAGAGATTCAGTCAACGCTTGAATTTTGCAGGGATAGCATCCGGTTTGCTCTCTCAAGACTGATCATATTTTATCTTCAAGAGAGATCAAGGGGAAAAAGTAACGCCCCGGCGAAGATTCGAACTCTCGACCTCGAGACCTCGAGACTTCGTGTCTCATGTCCTAACCACTAGGCTACTGCGCCAATTGAGAAAAGGAAGGAAAAACATTGATATGAATCCATGTTATGTTATTCTTGAAGCAGCATGATTTATATCTCTATCCGCCCATTGTTCAGAAGTGAATACATGTATAACTATTTCTTAGATGTCTGGTTTCAACTGCACAGAGCTTTGGAGAGATTCAATTACTGTTCTTGTCATTTTCTTGCATGTTGTAAATAGAGATATCGCAGCTATTTGCATGGCGCGAATTTCGTGTAGCATGACGGTGTAAACATGTACTGCGATTCCGTAAAACATGTTTGCAAATAAAGGCAAATTTTAATGTCAATTTTTACGTTTTTGCAACGCATGAATGGTAATTCAAGCGTAGAATGATATAAAATTATCAATTTTTTATCTTTGACAACACTGGTGAAGTGGCCTAGCGGTTAAGACATCGGCCCCGACATTTCGAGGCCCCGAGGCCTTGAGTTCGAATCCCTGCCAAGTCGTTTATTTTTTCTGCTCGATCCTTCTTGACAAATATGCTCAGCTCTGCGAGAGCAAACCGGATGTTACCACTGCAAAATTCAAGCGTTGACTGAAGCTCTCAAGGTCATACACGCCGTATAGGTGGGGTTTCGTGTAGTGTTTGCTGTACAGAAATCTGTACATGATTGTGTCCCAATTTTTCAACCTCGTAGCCCCGAAAAGTCATAAATAGACCACAGCTTTAAAGAGAGCTACCTACATAGGCTGTTGAGGTAATAAATCGTTATTTAACGGTGTTGACGAGTCTGTGTTTGTAGAATGAAATACTCTCTGTTGTTCTTTCCAGGTTAGCGCATAATTTGCTCTTTGTGACGCTAAAATAATAATCTGTATATGGTTTTTGCAGATATGGAGAGAAGGAAGGAAACTAGCTGATTTGTTGTTTTAAAGTTCGTTTGTGCAGGCCACGTGCTCGATGAAATATATAGAAGGGTGACATGTTTAAAGGTGGAGTGTGAAGGGTAGCGTGGCATGTTTAGTGCACCGATGCTTTTTGTTGCAGCCTACGTTACCTGCCTACTTATCTTTGCGGGAGTGCGGTGATGCTGTAACCGGAAGATCTGGATGCTGTAACCTGGTGTTCTGGTGTTTTGCTGCTGCTGTCGCTGTTCTACCCTTTTACACTACATACCTTTTCTGGTAACTACGGGGAGGACCTTCAGCGACTGAGTGAGGCGCCTGATATCTCCTATTCCCTGCTTCGTTCAACGCCAACCGGCACTACAATCAACGGAGCAGTTGTGGAGATAGACTATTTACGGGACGCCCACTCAGTTGCAAAAAGCTAAGTGCACCATGTCTATTGCACCCTTCTTACCACCAAGTCATCTGTTATATCTATGATTACATTCGAGTGGTGACAACGTGGGGTGTGTGACACCTGTATTAACCAGCGCTTTTAGGCAGACCAGTAACTTTCCTATCTATACACGGGATCAGCGTGTTATTATCAATTTCTAAACTTTAACTGGCATTTTTGTCAGTGACCTATTTTTACGTTTTGAACGTAAAACATCTTTTGGAGTGAAGTCTCGAGGGAGGTGGCGAGATAGTATATAAACAGACGTCTGAAACTTATACTTTTGTTGATTCTATCTATTTGTATGACTGCGAGAGTGGTTCGTGGTGTGGTTAGTTAGTTAGTAATAGTAACTAACCGTTCATAATCACCTTCTGTGATATATTGAAACGTGACAAGCTATTTTGCATGAGAAGTATTTGCGAGGAATGTTTGCACGATTCAGAATTGGCATGACAGGCTTTAAAGAAAAACGTTTGGCAATATAGACCCAATCTAAATAACGCAGACAGATTTTCCCCTCTATCTGTTCTAGTGTTACCTCGTTCGTCCCACATGTGAAGAAAGTAGATTTGAATGTATAGCCTCAGATCTAAACACAATAATGCGATTTGTTCGTGTGTCTGCAGTTTAACATTCCATGAAGTACCCTACATTTTTTTTATAGCCTCAAAGTATTATAGGATGTATCGTGTGTCTCTAAGTGGAAGGATGCTCTTGCCCCAAGCAATAGCCTGGACGAGTCTACAGTCAGTTACACGATCGTTTACCTGATCGTTTATTTGATGGTTACATTAACTGGGATATAGCTCAATCGGTCGCGGTTCTGGCTTCAAACCAGTTGTCGCTATTGGCGTTGGTTCGATCCCCACGTTCAGACTCAAGACTTAAGACTCGGACTCAAAAGTTTACTGTCCTTATAAAAACAAGGAAAATTGCCATGCAGTGTCAGGCGATCACAGACATAAAATACATCACATTTATTAAGAATTAAAGATTGCACTTAAAACTAATAACACTAAGCCGTATCACATTTACTAAGAATCTAGAGTTGCACTAAAACACATCTAAAAATTCTAAGCAGTCTCTCACGTTCAGCAAGGGATTTGCAGATTCTTCTCGGTGCCCGAACACCCCCGTGTGCACGCATGCCCACGTTAAAGATCCCAAGTTAGGGGGCTCCTATTATCGTGAATTAACACTGACGCATGGTTATCAACGGGACGATAGGAGAGTTGACCTCTCGCTAGCGTGAGCGAGAGTTCAGTTCAGCTCAGCGCACGATAAAGATCCCAAGCTCACAGCGTAAGTCTCAGGGCTTGGAAACATTAAAACGCGCATTCCGGAAAAAGGAATAAAATATTGGGTAGCGTCCCACTGCGAGAAAGCATCCCAGTGAGAAAACAGACCGAATTTCCTTGGGGGTCTCCTCACAGGACTAAATGAAATCTTATTTTATCCTTAAACGTTTACATCATACATGATCGAAGTGGGGAGGGGGGGGGGCATTTTTTTCCGCGGGTGTGCGCGCGGAGGCGTTTTTATAGTTCAACGCGCGCAGGCTGCCATTGAGCAATCTTGCGTTGACAAGGGGGAGACAATTTCTCCTGAATGAAGTCATCTGTGTTGCCCATGCAAGGTGTGTCAGTGTTGGCAGAGACTCGCAGTTGACAAATCATTGTCTGCGTCTCCTCTCGCTTCTCTTCGCTTCTTCGCTGCTGCTGCTGCTGCGACCAATGTTGCAGTCCAAGTTGGTTAGCCAGTGACTGTTTTGGGAGAGTTTTCCGGGACGGGTTTTTCTGTGAGTATCCCAATTTAATGTCTTTATTGTTGTTTTATTTTGTAAATGTTTGTTGTGTTTTTGTTTGTTTGTTTTCAAAAATGATTTTATACTTGGAAAATGTGTAGAGAAATGTTCTTCCCCTCCTCGTGTTTCTATTTATTCTTCTCTGTTTTCTTTTCTCCTCCTTCTATATCTCTGTCTCGTTCCCCCCTCGTCCCGTCTGTCTAATAATGTGTTCTTACTTCAGTTATCTGTTAAAATGTAGAAGTGAGTTTTGTTTGGTTTTTAGTTAGTCCCTCTTTAGGGCGAGGGCTAGATGTAAAAAAAAAACAAATCAACAAATCACTAGTTAATCTATTACCCTGGTTAAAATAAAGAATTGTCATTGTCATTGTCATTGTCTTTGATAAAATTCCTCTTGTTCTATCCGACCCAGTGTGCAACTGTCGTAGAAGCTGTGACTTTTTCGCAGAGTATGATTTTCCACATGCACAGCTTCGGCATAAAGTATCGTCCCGTTCATCTAGTATTTTTCGGATTCGTACAGATTATATGTTTTCAAAAACAAAAGGCTAATTATTCTGTGAAACTAATTGTTGGAGATGTTTGGCATGATTTTTGTTCTTTTAAGAAAAAAGGCTAAAGTGAGAGATAAAAGAAAAACATGCCCCCCCCCCCCTCACACACACACACACACCCACACACACAACACAACATGAACTTAGTAACAATATCGTCTTCAATGGTCAGCTCTGTCAAGTCTATATCTTGCTGTATGCGTGTTCCTCCATCTGTCTCAACATTACTGTACTCACCGCTTCTCGCGCCGGAATTCCTAATTTGGCAAAAGGTACACAGATTACAGATACACGTAATGTAACGCGAACTCGCTCTCTGGCGCTTACTGTCGCTAGCCAGATAAGGACCCTCAGAGGTACGTATTTGCCGAAACAGGAATAAGGATTTCCCTTTGAAGGAAATAGAACGGAAAACTATCCTTAGATTAAGGCCATATGGTTATAATGAAGGATAGAGTCTTTTCTACCCTTTTATTATTGACTATCATCCAAGATTTTTCCAAGAATCAGATTGCGCACTGGCAGGTAATTGCTTCTTAACTGGAGAATGTATTTCTTTGGTCTTGATTGAGTGGTACGCTATATACGAGAGAGAGAGAGAGAGAGAGAGATAGAGAGAGAGAGAGAGAGAGAGAGAGAGAGAGAGAGAGAGAGAGAGAGGGAGAGAGAGATAGAGAGAGGGAGAGAGATAGAGAGAGAGAGAGAGAGGGAGTGAGAGAGAGAGAGAGAGAGAGAACTCAGAACTCAGAACGGTTTATTGTACTAAGGCCACAGACCCATATACAAACCAAGGGGAATGGAGGAAGAACAAACACAGAAACAATACAAAAACACGACAACAACCATGAAATAAATACGTGAAAAACATTACTGCTACTTGAACTCCGAAACATTAAACATCAACGTATTCATTTGCAATATACCTATGAAAACAATTATCTTCGTCTGATTGCATAATATATACATTTTGCAAAGGATCTACACCGTATGGAGTCTCTACATCGTAATACTGAAGAAAGTGGCATATTTCCAAAAGAATTAAGAAATCTCATTCTCAAATCAGAATACAATGGACAGTATAATAAAAAGGGGTGTTCCTTCTCTTCCACATTTCCACAGTAAGAGCAATTCACGAGCTGCAACGCAATCGCTGTACCTTTTCAAATTTTCATTAATTGGTAGAACCCCTAATCTAAACTGGGCTAGCGAAACTCGAAAGCAATAAATGAGAGAGAGAGAGAGAGAGAGAGAGAGAGAGAGAGAGAGAGAGAGAGAGAGAGAGAGAGAGAGAGAGAGAGAGAGAGAGAGAGAGAGAGATTTGTTTTGGTATTGTCGTCCTAACCTTGACTATTATGAGTGGACTATTTGCGCCTCGATATTTTATTTATGTTCTTACGTTTTATGTTGTATATTGTAATGCTGTATACACTACACCTGAGTTTCTCCTCGTTGAGATAATAAAGTGTTCAGCTATGTCTATGTCTATGTCTATTGGATACAGATGTGAGAGTGAGATAAGTTATGCTTTGAATGATGTATGCTGAGCAGGGCTCCCCATAGCGAGCGTCCCTGCGTCCTATACGCACTAGAAGCCGAAAACACGTACTATAAATATATGGAGGGGGTCCCTGGACGCACTAGATTTTAAAAGAGCGGGTCCGGGGACGCATTAAATCTCCTTTATCGTGCGTACCGTAGATACCATTTTCAGACTGCAATCGACACTTCGCAGTACACTATACGTGACCACAATGTTTTATTAGTACACTGGGACTTTTCGGCTATTGGACCCTTGGGACCCTCTAAAATACTGCAGTGGGTGTCGATGGACCCTCTAAAATTTAAAAGTGGGGGTCCCGGGACGCACTAGGAGGGGCGTCCGTGGGGAGCCCTGGTGAGTGTCGAATGTGGAACCTCTCCTAACTCCCGCCCCTTGCTGTGTCCTGTCCTAGTTATACTCATTGCAGGACACGTGTTAGCGTGAATTGAAATTCACATAAAAATATCAAATCGTGAATTGAAATTCACATAAAAATATCAAATCAAGCACAAAAGAAGGAATGAGAGAAAAGAGAGGAATATTTTTTACAGAAGTTTTGAATCTATCAGAATATAAATTTCAAAACCCAGTATCATTCATTAATCCAGTTTTCGCTAACAAAAATATATCGTCAACGCCCAAGTTTTAACAAATGAAAAAATGCAAAGCATGCATATATTCGAACTAAGTATGCATGAATGCTTGGATTTGTCAGGAATTAAGCGTTCGAACAATTAAACCTTATTTGTTTTTTTTGTTTTTATTCAAGTATGCATGATTACAAGCAGTGTTCGCCGTAACCGGATATTTCCTGTATATTTAATAAATAGCTTGAAAAAAAAATCGGTTATTATCAGAACATTTTTGATCAGCCGGTCAGTCGTAGCGGTTATGATCGCTTTTGAAAGTTGTTTCAGCACATCAAAACCACCTTATCACGTCGTCACCTTGACATAGTTTGACGGGTTCCCGTGACCAAAGGACCGGTTATTGTGGATCTATTCTGCCTGTGATTTAGGTGAAACCGGTCCACAAAACAAACGCTTTTAATTAATAAGCTTAAACGGCGTGCTGCGAGGGACATCCAAGATTGGTCCGAAAGTAAAGTGAAAATAGCTTCGGGCTTGAGGCCAAAGTCATTCTCATTTTGCATATCGCAGTTTAATGCTATTTTGTTATTTTTAAACTAATATTAACGCAAATCATTGGAAAATCGAGATAGCTCTGTGAGTACTCTACGGTCTTTGGCTCTGTCTTCATATTACAACTTGAGTGCACGAACTCTGTCGATTCGATTTAAGTCCATACAAATATTGCCGAACGAAAATAACTTGAAAAACTTTGAAACCGAATAACAGAAGCACAAAATGGCACTCACACACATACACACACAAACAAACATACATACACACACACACACACACACACACACACACACACACACACACACACACACAGAGGCACGCACACACACAGGCACGCACACGCACGTACGCACACACATTAAATATACACACACTCACACACACACACGCACACACACACACACACACATACACACACATACACACACACACACACACACACACACACACACACACACACACACACACACGTACGCGCGCACGTAAACCCCGCTCAAATCCACTTAAACTGTTTGACGTCATGTCGTGTAGATTTTGTAAAAGGTTGATTAAAAAAGATATTAATTCAATACAATACAGTAATCCGATGTTGCGCTTGGCTTTTGTCTACGCCCGCTTCAATAGATGTGGGTCAGAGCAAGATATATTGGATTCTGAGGCAATTCAAATCGGACGCACAAAACGTAATTAATTTACTTCACTGGTTTGATCATTCTTTCTGAAACTTAATAGCAAGCACAATAGGGGAACCAATTTTCGCTGGTATTAAATTTCACACTCTTTTCTGGGGGAAAAACAGCAGAAAGGTGAAAGGGAACAAAAGGGTTTAAAAAATAAAAGTCAGCAGAACTGTAACTATAACAAAATAGAGATTTTTGATTCCCATCTATTTTCAATTCCCTCACCTATTAAATGTTAACCAGCAACAAAGTGCTTGAATTTATTTAAAAACCTATAAAATCTGACCACTTCCTCCGAATATCAACACCTCACTACAGAACAACTTACAGGTTTGCGACACTTCTATGGCGCAAATCCTAAAAATAGTTCTAAGTGCCTCACAAGGTAGGCCCAAGTCAGATGATTAAATAATCTTGTAACATCTGAGCTTACAAATCGATTCTCTAGACGACAAAATGTTGCCTGGTTTATATATTCAATAATGATGTAGCGATGACTGGCCACGACTCATAATTGTTATGCATATTTGTGACCCTCCACCACGAAATGAGTCGCATGTCACCTCGCGCGGTTCTGCGCTAGGCTTAATAAAAGTCCGGGGAGTGTCTGGTAACAGTGTGAGGGTCACCTTAGTCACAGGCTTATAACTCAAACAGTTTTTGCTCTTTTCTAAAACGGTTTTCACCACTGGATAGAGCATAAAAAACTCTTTAGAAAAATGTAAAAATATGAAAATCATGCAAAGGTGACATGCGACTCATTTCGTGGTGGAGGGTCACATTTGGATAGACTACGATATGCTTATTTGTTTTCATCTAAAATGAGCAATTCTACTTTAGTATGACGTAGCCAGAGCGGAGCGCTTCTCGTGTTTGTGGAACGCATTTTAACAATAACAATAACAATAACAATAACAATAACAGCACTTTATTGTCCATTAAAATATTACATAAAAATGGAAATTTTTCTTCGGCACACCCTGTCTGCCTGTAAACGATTATAACAACAATTGTATAGGACGACACACATAAAACATAAAACATAATAAAAACACATCCGTATTTTGTTTCAGCTATGTTCAGCAATTAGAGTCTAATATGACGTATGTAGGGCGAAACGAGCCTGCCTATACGAGCAAGCTACAATACGCAATGTAACATGACGTCACGAGTATGACGTAGTAGGGGAGCGTCTGGTTAGCGGATCTTGCCTGACAAATTTCGTCACAAGTCCTTTGGGTTCAATCACACAGTGATGTATTTCATTGGGTATATTTCCATGCAGTTCTTTTATTGATGTAAGTGTCCCTACCCCATCTTGTTTACGCTTGCGCGTGCAACAGGTTTAACCTCATCAAGGCTTGCCAAGCAAGAGCATGTGCAAATTATTTTACAGATTTTCCCTTGAGTGCAGTAGTCATGAAGCGGACTGGTCTTTAGGCCTTTCCTTAACTTAGCGAAGTCAACTACGCGAAGTATACTTTGCGAGGCTGGCCGCAAGAAGCTTTAGCACTAAGTTTTCAGTAAAAAGACTTCGCGAAGAATACTTTGCGAGGCTGGCCGCAAGAAGCTTTAGCACTGAGTTTTCAGTAAAAAGACTTCGCGAAGAATACTTTGCGAGGCTGGCCGCAGGAAGCTTTAGCACTGAGTTTTCAGTAAAAAGACTTCGCGAAGAATACTTTGCGAGGCTGGCCGCAAGAAGCTTTAGCACTGAGTTTTCAGTAAAAAGACTACGCGAAGTATACTTTGCGAGGCTGGCCGCAAGAAGCTTTAGCACTAAGTTTTCAGTAAAAAGACTTCGCGAAGTCTCCGCGAAGTCGACTTCGGGCTGAATTACGGACCGCCTTTAGGGGAGGCGTTTTGTCACAAAGAATGACCATGCACGATCCAAAGCCAGCTTCAACTAGTGTTAAATGGTTAGCCGCAGTATGAAGCAGTTTGCAAAATGGAAGCAAGAAAATGTGCTAGATGTCGCTCATCGATGGACGAAGCCCCGCAATTATTTGCAAGCGAACACACACTATGTTATTCCTAACCGTAGGTAAACACGTTTCCTTCTTGTAAAAAAACGATCTAATAATTTATAAAAAAAAGAGGGCTATATATATATATATACAAACTATCCGAAACCACAACACGGATAACAGTGTCGAGTCAGATACAACTTAACAGCTTCGTAATCTCCATTGATTGACAAACTAAACTGAGGTTCTTGTTTCCTTTTCTGATAGAGGTCTGTTTGTATAAGAACGCATTATTTCCACCATATACTGAAATTGGTTTGCTTTAGAACATTCGACACCTGTCATCGGAAAGGAGCTGCTTTGCATCAGAACAACGCACGAGTGTCATACACATCTAGGGATCTGTAGTAAACATTCGACACCTGTCATCGGAAAGGAGCTGCACGAGTGTCATACACATCTAGGGGTCTGTAGTAAACATTCGACACCTGTCACAGGAGAGGAGCTGCTTTGCATCAGAACAACGCACGAGTGTCATACACATCTAGGGGTCTGTAGTAAACATTCGACACCTGTCATCGGAAAGGAGCTGCACGAGTGTCATACACATCTAGGGGTCTGTAGTAAACATTCGACACCTGTCACAGGAGAGGAGCTGCTTTGCATCAGAACAACGCACGAGTGTCATACACATCTAGGGGTCTGTAGTAAACATTCGACACCTGTCACCGGAGAGGAGCTGCTTTGCATCAGAACGCACGAGTGTCATACACATCTAGGGGTCTGTAGTAAACATGAGATCGCCCTTGCTTGTGGTGTAAATATCAAATAAACGTATGATAAAGGTGAATACCAGAGGGATCTCTTTACATTTCGGGGTAACAGATTTTAGAAGTACGTTTTTGACTGCGCATTACAGGCATAACAGGCGACGTGTGTGCGGTATCACACATTCGGTTACGGTGTAAGTATCAAATGCATATACAGTAAACACACAAAGTTAAGGATTTTTTTTTTCAGCCGTATAGCCCAGGTGTTAAACAGCGTTGCTTTGGTGAGATCCACACAAACAAAAACAAATCCAATAAACCCATTTTTGTGTAAAACAAAATGCAGATCTACAAGTACATAATATATGTTTCTGACCAAAACAATGCTGTTTAGCAGCTGGGCTATACTACTTAAAAAATATCCATAACTTTTTGTGTTCAGTAAATGTTAAAGAGGGGGACCAGATTTAGCTCTCCGCATACTTGTCGTAGATTGTGTTACCTGCTCGTACAAGCATGGTCTGCGCGTTGTCAAACACTGGATCGCAATTCATTGCTTGTTGTGTAAATATCAAATGCATGGCCTATATAACAAAGGAAGGGGACCAGAGTTCGCTCTTTACATAAAGGTCGTATATTGTATTCCCATACAATCTACGACCTATATGTAAAGAGCGAACTCTGGTCCCCTGCTTTGTTATATAGGCCATGCATTTGATATTTTGTTAGCACACCAGTAACCATCCTGAACTCAGGTCAAAATGAGTTCGGCTCATTCTCTCCCTGACAGGATGCCTTGAGTTTCCTTGCTTGGCAAGGAAACCGATTTTTTTTTATTTTTTTTTTTTTTACATATTTAGAGCTTTTTGTAATGTATTATTGATATAAGCAGATTCGCGATCGTCGATAATGATTTTTCATGGTGTTTTGTAATTTTTAAATTACAAAGGAATTGATATGTAAGACAGTTTCAAGCGAGCTATTTTTCGCGGCTGTATTTACTGTGCAAACAACTCTAAATATGGCAAAAGTGTCACGTGATAATCAACCGTTTGGTTTCGGCGTTCACTGGAGCAGACGATTTTTTCTGTAACCAGTTGACAGTGATCAAACCATATATTACGGTCTCCTTCCGGCAGCAGTCCCAAAATTTCGACTTGTTTTGACCTTAGAACGGTGTCTTTATCATAAAGAACAGAACGGAGATCACTGTCGAAGTCGGCCAATCTGCAATCATTTTCGTCTCGCGAATTTAGATCAGTGCTCGCGAAAACCATATGGGAGATAACTCTGTATTTTTGTTATGATAGATTCGCGTAGGACTGTAGCGTCCGGTCCGGTCAGGGAGAGAAAGAGCCGAACTCATTTTGACTTGAGTTCAGGATGACCAGTAACATGATACGTTTGTGCTCTATCGAAATTTCGTTCAAAGAAGGATAAAGAAAACAAGTTGTGGCGATATCAAAGAAGTAGCTATTGATAGCATATTGCTCCTTTCTCTTTGCGATAAAAGTGTGTATAATTGTGTTCAGCCCACGTGAGGCAGATAATGGAGAAGGAAAACACAAAATATGCTGACTCCTCAATTGGATTCCAGATTGTCCGTATTAATATTTTGACGATGACATGTGGAGACGTTTGTCGCGCAATGACGATTGTGTTCTCAGTGACAATGTATCTTGCAAATGAGTGATTGCGGGAGTGAACAGGACATCATTACCGGTTGGTTGTTGGCTTATAATGTCCCTTCATCAACCGTTTGGGCTATTCAGGGAACATCTGTCGTGGACATAGTGACGTTGCACTGGGAGGGATTTGTTTCCGGTTTGCAGACATTCCGCAATGCGCAAATGCATTGGAACACCGTCAGTAAAAAATATACTTGCATGGAGACACTGCGTGGAAGTACTGCATTCATTCATGTGCGTGCGTATACAGTAAAATGCACATGCGTGGTTACATTTTAAAATGTACCTGCGTAAATCCAAAAACAAAGAGACTGCCAACGTTCCAAAATTCAGAATCAAAAAACAAGAAAGGTAGGTTGTTGAAACGTTTGTTATTGACAAAACAATACATTCACAAATATATCGACAATAAATATATTAATAAATATATCAATAACAAACGTTCCAACAACCTACCTTTCTTGTTTTTTATATTTAGTCAAGTTTTGACTAAATATTTTAACGTAGAGGGGGGAATCGAGACGAGGGTCGTGGTGTATGTGTGTGTGTGTGTGTGTGTGTGTGTCTGTCTGTGTGTGCGTGTAGAGCGATTCAGACTAAACTACTGGACCGATCTTTATGAAATTTGACATATAAATTTTTATTTTTTTTTACAATTTTCCGATTTTTAATGACCAAAGTCATTAATTAATTTTTAAGCCACCAAGCTGAAATGCAATACCGAACCCCGGGCTTCGTCGAAAATTACTTGACCAAAATTTGAACCAATTTGGTTAAAAAAATGAGGGCGTGACAGTGCTGCCTCAACTTTCACGAAAAGCCGGATATGACGTCATCAAAGACATTTATAAAAAAAAATGAAAAAAACGTTCGGGGATTTCATACCCAGGAACTCTCATGTCAAATTTCATAAAGATCGGTCCAGTAGTTTAGTCTGAATCGCTCTACACACACACACACGCACACACACACACACACACACACGCACGCACGCACGCACATACACCACGACCCTCGTTTCGATTCCCCCTCGATGTTCAAATATTTAGTCAAAACTTGACTAAATATAAAAAGAGGTGTCATGGCGATACAGAAGACCATGCGGAAGTTGAACACAGCAGATACATGTTTATTTTGGAACATGTTCGACACACAGATCGAGCCTATATTGACATATGCAGAAGAAGTGTGGGGTTTAGATGAAGTTCAGTAAATAGAAAAGGTCCACACCTTTGCAATAAAACGTTTTTTGAATGTACCATTACATTCTTCGAACAAAATGGTTTATGGAGAAACTGGTCGCTATTCGCTGTTTAAAGGCACAGTAAGCCTCCCGTAAACCATCACAGAGCTCCCCGAGCGTCTACACACAGTACAAGCATACTTTCATTTGAACGCTCACCGAACGGGAACATCCTGGCTGCTTTCTGTCGAGCGTGAGAAATTTTCAAAGAATTTATTTTCGTGGACTTGGTCCTCTACAACAATGGCGCCTCGTTTTGGTGCTGGACGGCTGTTATGAATATTCAATACCGGAAATCACGCCCGGACAGTAAGCCTCCCGTAAACCATCACAGATACTGTCAGGCTTTTACACACAGTACAAACACCCTTCCATTTGAACGCTCACCAAACGGGAACATCCTAGGTGCCATACGTAAAGAGCGAGCAATTTTTAAAGAATTAATTTTGCAGATTGTCTCGAACACTTTTTGGACCCATCTGAATTCAGCTCAAAAATGAGTAACTTCCCTTCGGGTCTCATTCTATCGATGTAAACTGGCAATAGCCGTGGATCGATGATTATCAGAATGTTTTTGGACCGTGGTGCGTTTTTGCGCTAGACCTAACTTTTAAAATCTAAATAATAAATTGACAGCTTGTTACACAAACATTCTTACAAAAGAATTCTTTTTTTTTTCCTTTTTATTTTTCATCAAGACAAGACCGTCGCGATATAACCTTCGTGGTTGAAAACGACGTTAAACACCAAATAAAGAAAGAAAGAATCAAGACAAGATCAGTACAATTCGAAGTTGTGAAAGTTTTAAAAAAGAAAAGCCCGGAAGCAGGGTCACGCAAGGGTCGTAGCAGACGACGGTTTATGCATATCGCCGTTCCTCTTAACAGTCAAAAGCCATCGCTAGAGTTCTTGTGAACCACAGCCGTTTGTTTCGTGCATAAAAACGTGCTATTGTAGATAAGCTCACATCGAGTCGCATTCAAATGACTAATTGACGACTACGTTGTGAAAAAGGGAAACTGGATCACACGGGTTCACGATGGCTCAGGGGTAAGATAAACCACGCAAAAATAAATTCTTTGAAAATTGTTCGCTCTTTACGGAGGGCACCAAGGATGTTCTCAATCGGTGAGTGTTTAAATGAAAGGGTGTTTGTACTGTGTGTAAAAGCCTGACCGTATCTGTGATGGTTTACGGGAGGCTTACTGTGCCTTTAATAGAACAACAGTGAAGTGTATAAAGTATTGGATTAAGTTGACCAGGTTGCCTGTGACACGGCTTAGCAAGCAGGCTTTTGCAGACAAACTGACACATAAGCATGTATTCTAATGCGCACACAGACGCAGACACAGAGGGGCAGACAAACAAACAGACAAACAGACAGACAAACAAGACAAACCGATACACATCAAATATTTGAGATACACATACACATAGAGTATATATGTATGCCTCTTCCAGTCTGTCTCTCTGTCTGTCTGTCTGTTTGTCTGTCTCTCCCTATTTCTCTCACTCTCTTTCTCTCTCTCTCTCTCTCTCTCTCTCTCTCTCTCTCTCTCTCTTCTTTTGGTGCGGATGTTAAAACCATGTCATGCTGATAACAGTTACGTTTGCTTCCGACAAAAATTCCAGTATGGACATATATTGCCAGATGGGCGAGAAATATGGCTTCAACCGCTGCGGCCTCGCAGTGTAGATTAGTCTTTATCAGGCCACCCAACAATTATTTTTAAAAAAACAACAAAAAACCCGGGAAAAAGCACTTTTATTCTATAAGTTTTTGCACGTGCACAAGAGAACACAAGCAAAGTAACAAAACAAAAAAAAGTTTAAAAAAAAAAGTTTTAAAAAAACCGCATGAGACGTTGTACAAAGGAAATACATGGAAGGATAATACAGCACGAATGTAGGGCTGCAATCACAACATGTTAGGTCACCCTGCTGTCCTGAAAGTGTCCTCAAAATGCCTCAGGAGGGTAAGAAGGACGACAGAAACAGATTGCAGGAAATCTGGAATTGTCTGGAGAGGAAGTAGATTCGCTTCCGCTGAGAGTGAAAGTCTGGAATTTTCAGTTCAGTGAAAAGGAATGGTGGTTCTTTTGATGAATGTGTCGTCCAGACCACTGTAGTTACCGCTTGTCTTGGGCGATTATGGATATTGATTAAGATATTATTGGTGCGGAGGCGAATCGGCGTGTTTGTGTGTGTGTGTGAGTGTGTGAGTGTGTGTGTGTGTGTGTGTGTGTGTGTGAGTGTGTGAGTGTGTGTGTGTGTGTGTGTGTGTGTGTGTGTGTGTGTGTGTGTGTGTGTGTGTGTGTGTGTGTGTGTGTAATTGGTAACAAGTCGCGTAAGGCGAAAATACAACATATAGTCAAGCTCAGTCGAACTCACAGAATGAAACTGAACGCATTGCATTTTTTCCGCAAGACCGTACACTCGTAGCATCGTCTGTCCACCGCTCGTGGCAAAGGCAGTGAAATTAACAATCCAGAAAAGCGCGGTAGCGGTTGAGCTGAGGAGGATAGCACGCTTTTCTATATCTCTATTCTTTTTTAACTCTCTGAACGTGTTTTTAATCCAAACATATCATATCTATATGTTTTTGGAATCAGGAACGGACAAGGAATAAGATGAAATTGTTTTTAAATCGATTTCGGATACTTAATTTTGATAATAATTTTTATATCTTTAATTTTCAGAGCTTGATTTTAATCCAAATATAACATATTTATATGGTTTTGGAATCAGAAAATGATGAAGAATACGATAAACGTAATTTTGGATCGTTTTATAAAAAAAATAACCTTAATTACAATTTTCAGATTTGTAATGACCAAAGTCATTAATTAATTTTTAAGCCTCCAAGCTGAAATGCCATACCAAAGTCCGGCCTTCGTCGAAGATTGCTTGGCCAAAATTTGAATCAATTTGATTGAAAAATGAGGGTGTGACAGTGCCGCCTCAACTTGTACAAAATGCCGGATATGACGTCATCAAAGATATTTATCGAAAAAATGAAAAAAACATCTGGGGATATCATACCCAGGAACTCTCATGAAAAATTTCATAAAGATCGGTCCAGTAATTTACTCTGAATCGCTCTACACACACACACACACACACTCACACACACACAAACACACACAAACACACACACACAAACACACACACACACACATACACACACACACACACACACACACACACACACACACACACACACACACACACACACATACACCACGACCCTCGTCTCGATTCCCCCCCCTATGTTAAAACATTTAGTCATAACTTGTTCAGGTAACAAGTAAGGTAAAACATTGAGACCGTCATATTCTAAAGGTCACTGTTATACTTTTCGGACATTAACTTGCACCAGTGATGTCAATGATTGTCGACACGCAACAAGACAGTCTTTCATCACACCAGAAGGCGTGCTTCAAGTTTAACTTACATAATGAGTTTAAGATACGTAGATGATACTTCTGATTTTTTTCTCAGATTTCTCAGAACAATTAAGTTTTGTTTGCTTTTCAGTTCATTCTAGCTGACTGATTTCAGTTCAGTTCAATTCAATCCATTTTGAATAAACTGGACTAGCCTTATTCCTTCTCGCTGAGCCGTGCTTGACTTGTACGACATTCAAAATGCATCTTTCATTGCAGAGCCGTCTGAAGGGGGCAAACGTCAGCCCAGTCTGTGAAAATCATTCCAATGTCGACGCTAAAAAATAAAATAAAAATAAAATAATAGAAAAATATTGCTGTTCTGATAGAAACGTTGGGGAATTCGGGGGTTGTTATTGGATGGCACAGCCCTGTTTCGATCATCGGCCCATATTTACCAAGGAAGTTGCTCAATATCCTTTATATTTACAACAACAGAACGCAAAAAGGGGAAATACGCCAGTCCAATCTGTGTAAATCATTCCAATGTCGACACTATGATAAAAGATGAAAAAGAAACAAGTCGCGTAAGGCGAAATTACTACATTTAGTCAAGCTGTGGAACTCACAGAATGAAACTGAACGCACTGAAATTTTTCAGCAAGACCGTATACTCGTAGCATCGTCAGTCCACCGCTCGTGGCAAAGGCAGTGAAAAGAAGAGCGGGGTAGTAGTTGCGCTGAGAAGGATAGCACGCTTTTCTGTACCTCTCTTCGTTTTAACTTACTGAGCGTGTTTTAATCCAAACATATCATATCTATATGTTTTTGGAATCAGAAACCGACAAGGAATAAGATGAAAGTGTTTTTAAATTGATTTCAAAAATTTAATTTTGATCATAATTTTTATATTTTTAATTTTCAGAGCTTGTTTTTAATCCAAATATAACATATTTATATGTTTTTGGAATCAGGAAATGATGAAGAATAAGATGAACGTAAATTTGGATCGTTTTATAAAAAAAGAACTTTTTTTTTACAATTGTCAGATTTTTAAATTTTTAAGCCACTAAGCTGAAATGCAATACCGAAGTCCGGCCTTCGTCGAAGATTGCTTGGCCAAATTTTCAATCAATTTGAGTGAAAAATGAGGGTGTGACAGTGCCGCCTCAACGTTTACAAAAAGCCGGATATGACGTCATCAACGACATTTATCGAAAAAATGAAAAAAACATCCGGGGATATCATTCCCAGACACTCTCATGTAAAATGTCATAAAGATCGGTCCAGTAGTTTAGTCTGAATCGCTCACACACACGCACAGACACACACACAGAGACACACACACACACACATACACCACGACCCTCGTCTCGATTCCCCCTCTATGTTAAAACATTTAGTCAAATGTAAAAAAAAAAACAGAAAAATATTGCTATTCTGATAGACAATTGGGGGAATTGGGGGGGTTGTGATTGCATATTATTCCCCCCTCTGCTTCTTTCTCTCTGTAAACGTGTAGGGCTAGTTATTTTTCGGTAACTTACCCAACAACCAAAATCACTTACCCAACAACGAGCCTGAATCCTCGATAGCTCACAGGTTGATGAGCTAGACTTTGAGGGAACTACTTTAGCGATTGAAAAGTTCCGAACGCTCTGATGTATGAAATGTACATCTCCAGACCAAACAATACAAACACACTGCATTTAAACTAGCAATTATAGGCTTGGACACATTAATCTCCATATAAAATCCATGAGTTTAGTTGTTTTCTAAATCCAAATCTAACGATCAGTGTGCAGAGAAACTCGCTTCAGATCTCTTATGAGTGCAAGCAAACTCCCAAGGCAAGTAACTCTCGTACTCTGTCTAGCGACAAGAGTAGTTCGCTTTCCACATTTTCTGAACTTAGTTGCTTGGACAAAAAAATGCAATCCGACGGTTAGTTTTCGACAATATTTCATTTTATAAACAGATCACAGGCAACCAAATGCACACATTTCATCAATGTAAAGAACATACAGCGGCTTCATACACTACTTTTCCCCAGAAAGCTAAACTTCATACAGTTTTTAACGTTGGAACACGGGTGTAAAAGTTCGTCTGCTAGTCCCATTCAAAGAAAGAACATTTCCTAAGCGATAAAAAAAACATGAACAGAACACACACTATCTGCCTTTACTGCCACAGCAGAATAACAACATAACTGTGTACTTGAATTTAGTCCAAAACAGGGAAACTGACAAGAAGTGTTAACAGAATTAAATGATTTTCCCTGAACTATACAACCGCGCATTATTCAATCGCCTGCGCAGGTAGACTGGTTGAGTGAATAGGATTCGATCAAACTTTCGCACAAAACGCCTCTTTTCTTTGAATAACTGAAGAAAGGAGGAATAAAGAGGATACATACCTCGTCTCAGTGATTGTTAAAAATAATGGTCTCAGTTCGCGGTCATGAAAAAGCTCGCTGAAGCTCGCATTTTTCATGATCCGCTAACTTCGACCATTATTTTCAATAATCACTGAGACTCGGCATGTAACCTCTACGTATCACACAGTCCTATTTCCATCATCGGTCCACGGAAGTTGCTTAATATTCTTTATATACATTACAACAAACAACACATGGGATCGATTTCGGTTCACTCCGAGCAGACGATCTTTTCTTCGCTTTCATATACAATCGAAGAGATGCAATTCTGCTTGCTATTGCTTGCCAACTCTAAAGGTGATGATGAATTATCCTAATCTGCTTACTTTCTTTGTCGAAACAAGATATAGATCTCGACAATCTATGCTCTGGTACACAACGAAATCAGTCTTCGAACTGAGACGGTCGTACGTTACGGCTTTGTCAAGTCTGTGAAACGAGCGCGTGCGTGTTGACGTCACTTAAAAAGGGACTTCCTGTCAGTCACAATGGAAAAACAAACCAAAAAATATGAACATTTTTCGCTCTTTCGCGTTGTAAGTTTTTGTTGTTTTTACGTAGAGGGGGGGAATCGAGACGAGGGTCGTGGTGTGTGTGTGTGTGTGTGTGTGTGTGTGTGTAGAGCGGTTCAAAGAAAACTACTGGACCGATCTTCATGAAACTTAACATGAGAGATTCTGAGTATGGTATTTCGAGACGTTTTTTTCATTTTTTCGATAAATATCTTTGATGACGTCATATCCGGCTTTTTGTAAAAGTTGAGGCGGCACTGTCACACCCTCATTAGTTATGACTAAATGTTTTAACATAGAGGGGGGAATCGAGACGAGGGTCGTGGTGTATGTGTGTGTGTGTGTCTGTCTGTCTGTCTGTCTGTGTGTCTGTGTGTGTGTAGAGCGATTGAGACTAAACTACTGGACCGATCTTTATGAAATTTGACATGAGAGTTCCTGGGTATGATATCCCCGGACGATTTTTTTCTTTTTTTCGATAAATACCTTCGATGACGTCATATCCGGCATTTTGTACAAGTTGAGGCGGCACTGTCACACCCTCATTTTTCAATCAAATTGATTGCAATTTTGGCAAAGCCATCTTCGACAAAGCCCGGGCTTTGGTATTGCATTTGAGCTTATTGGCTTAAAAACTAATGAGTGAGTTTGGTCATTAAAAATTGGAAACTTGTAATTAAAATTATTTTTTTATTAAACGATCCAAAAATAATTTCATCTTATTCTTCGTCATTTTCTGATTCCAAAAACATATACATATGTTATATTTGGATTAAAAACAAGCTCTGAAAATTAAAAATATAAAAATTATGATCAAAATTAAATTTTTGAAATCGTTTTAAAAACTATTTCATCTTATTCCTTGTCGGTTCCTGATTTCAAAAACATATAGATATGATATGTTTGGATTAAGAACACGCTCAGAAAGTTAAAACGAAAAGAGGGACAGTAAAGCGTGCTATGAAGCACAGCGCAATCGCTACCGCGCCAAACAGGCTCGTCACTTTCACTGCCTTTTGCACTAGCGGCGGACTACGTTCAGTTTCATTCTGTGAGTTCCACAGCTTGACTAAATGTAGTAATTTCGCCTTACGCGACTTGGTTTAAACAAGTTTATTCAATAAATTCCATTGGTACTACATGTATTACCGCATACATGAAATAAGGAACATGGAGCACAACAAGCTAGGCTTATGAGCGTACTCTTAAAAGCAAATGAAATTTGGCGGACGATTTTAATATAACAAATTTGAAATAATGTCAAAATAATAATGGTAAATTATGGTAGACAAACATGTAACAATAAAAGGAAAAAAAAAAGAGAAAAAAAAACCAGTGCTTAAACAAACAACAGTACTCACACGCGCTCGCACACTCACTCGCACACACACGCATACAATGACTTCCACATGGTTGAAAATAGAATACTACCAGAACAAGGAAATGTAAACAGTACTGCACATGGTCGTTTCGAACATATGGATGAGATAAATGCATTCATTATTCAAAACGTTTGCTTAATAAGATAAACCTGAATAACTGGTCAAATATCAATGCATTTTCGCTGTCTGACTTGTCTCTATTGCCATACAGAAAATCATCAGCGGTTAGCAAATCATAGTTGGGCAGTGTTGACAAGGTGACTTCACGTATTTGAAGAGATAAGGGGCAATGAAAAATATAGTGCTCCGCATTTTCAACAGGATAACCACAAGTGCATGACGGGTCGGGAATTAAATGTCTGTCAAATAGATCACTATTTAGATTGCTGATCCTCAATCTCAGTCTGCAATGGATAATTTCTGATTTTCGATCAGATGTGTATCTATACGAGGGAACAACAGAATCATCAGAACTAATACGTTTTTTAAATAACCCAATAGAATCAAGTTGTTTTACAGTATCTGGAAGCTCATTCCACAGGGAAGTCGAAGACAGAAAAAATGACTTTTTATACAATTCAGTTCGAGAGTGGGGAGTCTGTCTGTCAAGTGGTCTTCGTCTATGGTAAGGGTTCACAAAAGCAACGAGGGGAGGCAGACGTTCTAGTAAGTATGGTGGCACGCGTGCATTAACTAATTTGAAATACAAAATCAATTTGTGTCTTTTTCGCCTCTCCTTCAGTGTTGTAAATCCTGATTCATCGTACAATTTTTGGTGACTCGTGCCACGAACTGCACCTATAATGGTTCTTATGGCATCAAGATGCAAGTTTTCTAATAAAGTAGCTAATCTGTCAGAACAGTTATCCCAAATGACGTCAGAAAAATCAAAATGGGGAATAATAAAAGATTTATACATAAGTTCAAGTGCCTTTCGGCTAAGGCGATACTTATAGGACCGAAAACATGAGAGAAGAACACGTACTTTAGATATAATTGACTGAACATGTGATTCCCATTTTGCAGTCGCTCTGAATCAGTACACCAAGATGTTTGTGAACGTGGTTTTCTCTCAGAATTGTTCCATCAAATACAAGAGGAAGGGTTTCAGGCATTCTATTTCCAGAAAAGGTCATCAAATCTGTTTTTAAATTATTGAAATTAACTTTCCATTTTTCCGCCCAGTGTGCAATTTTGGCTAAGTCTGCATTTAAGATCTGTGTCCGCGTGTTTGCATCATTTAGAGATAAATACAAACTGGTATCATCAGCAAAAAGTTTAATGACAGATTCGATATTAATGACAATATCGTTAATGTACACAAGGAACAACAAGGGCCCCAGAACAGAACCTTGGGGAACACCTGAACAAACACGTCCGTATGTCGATTTCCTGCCTTGGATAACAACGGCTTGTAACCTGCCTGTCAAATAATCTTCAAACCATTTTAATAAAACACCTCTTATGGCAAAAGTGGGTTCTAGATTTTTTGTTGGATAGGCCTCAGGTTGTAAGAGTAGGCAGCAGTACTTCTAGCTCAATCACCTTGAACATTGGTGCCCCACAGGGGTGTGTTCTCTCCCCACTGTTGTTCTCCCTCTTCACCAACGACAACTTGAGCCATGACCCCTCAGTAGTCATCCTGAAGTTCTCCGATGACACTACTCTGGAAGGCCTGATCAGTGTCGGTGATGAGTCGGGGTACCGAGCGGAGGTTGCGAGAGTGTCGGGCTGGTGTGTGGCTAATGACCTTGATCTTAACGTCACCAAAACCAAGGAGATGGTCTTTGACCGTAGGAAGAAAAAGACTCCCCTCTTACCACTCACCATCAGCGGTGAGAACGTAGAGCAGGTTGATTCCTTCAAATTTCTAGGGGTGACCATCTCCAATGACCTTAGCTGGGCTGTTCATACTGACCTTTCAGTAAAGAAGGCCCATCAGCGTCTCTACTTCCTGAGACAGCTGAGGAAGTTCAAGGTGTCCTCCTCCATCATGTCCCAGTTCTACAGGGCTGCTGTAGAGAGTCTCCTTACCTTTTCTATCACGGTTTGGTACAGCAGCTCCTGCCAGTTGGAGAAAGAAAAACTGGAGAAGGTCGTTAGGGCTGCCAGCAGGATCATTGGCAGAGATCTCCCCTCTATAGACTCCCTTCACATCCTGCGCATGATGAGGAAATGTAGGTCCATCATGCAGGATCCCACACACCCGGCTGGTCATCTCTTCCAGCCTCTGCTCTCGGGGCGCAGGCTCAGAACCCTCAGATGCCGTACGGCAAGACTCAGAAACAGTTTCTACCCCCAGGCTGTCCTGGCTTTTAATAACCGGTAAATGAACTCTACAGATTGTGACACGTTTTAGGATGTTCTAGGAATATGCTTTTAGTAGCTGACATTACATACTGTGATCTATAGAGTGGGTTTTAGTATGGTGACACCACTGTGACGCGATAAAGCCAGACTATGTTTTAGCAGCTGGTTATATTATCGGAATACACATCTAGTATGTTTTAGTAGTTTTAGTCGTTCTTTAACCACTGTGATGTGTTGGAAGAGTTTATTTTTATGTGCTGTTTTAGAGGTACATTTTATCAGTATGGAACATGTTCAGTTCGGGAACAGGGGTTTGAGAGGGGGGGGAGTGGTGGGGGGGGGGGGGGGGGGGTCCTAGGGGTTCCGATAGCTCTTAGAGTTTCATTGTTCTCACCATGTCTGTATAGTGTATGTATTAGTTACTGTGATACCAAATTGTCTTACCCATGTATGTATGATGCTATGCGCCAGTGATGTATGAATGCTATTTATTTTTGTTTTTATCACACAGCAAGCTGCTTTCCTCGTGTATTTTTTATGTTCATTCATGTATTGTACACTTGGCAATAAATTATCTATCTATCTATCTATGCCTATAGCATATAATTTATGCAACAAACCCTTGTGCCACACTCTGTCGAAGGCTTTTGATATATCACAGAAAACAGCCTGAGTCGTCAACTGCTTATCTAAGGATTGACAAAAATCGTCATACATACTCAACAACTAGTTGAATCACCAGGAATAAACCCTGACTGAGAAACCGTTAATAACCTTACCCGACTTGTTTTTCAATCAAATTGATTGAAAATTTGGCCAAGCAATCTACGAGGAAGGCCGGACTTTGGTATTGCATTTCAGCTTGGAGGCTTAAAAATTAATTAATGACTTTGGTCATTAAAAATCTGAAAATTGTAATTGAAGTTCTTTTTTTATACAACGATCCAAAATTACATTTATCTTATTCTTCATCATTTTCTGATTCCAAAAACATATAAATATGTTATATTCGGATTAAAAACAAGCTCTGAAAATTAAAAATATAAAAATTATTATTAAAATTAAATTTCCGAAATCGATGTACAGTATCAACAATTTCATCTTATTCCTTGTCCGTTCCTGATTCCAAAAACATATAGATATGATATGTTTGGATTAAAATCACGTTCAGAGAGTTAAAAAGAATAGAGATATAGAAAAGCGTGCTATTCTCCTCAGCGCAACCGCTACCGCGCTTTTTTGGATTGTTAATTTCACTGCCATTGCGACGAGCGGTAGACAGACGATGCTACGAGTGCACGGTCTTGCGGAAAAAATGCAATGCGTTCAGTTTCATTCTGTGAGTTCGACTGAGCTTGACTAAATGTTGTATTTTCGCCTTACGCGACTTGTTGATTTATTTACAAGCGAAAAACCTCAAACTTGAGTGTTGAGCGCGAATGCCACTGTGTGGTCCGGTGTAACGATCTCAGATTACTCCTTCACCAAGTTTTCTCACAATGTAACGATCTCAGATTACTCCTTCACCCAGTTTTTTCACAATGTAACGATCTCAGATTACTCCTTCCCACAGTTTTCTCACAATGTAACGAGTCCAGATTACTCCTTCCCCCAGTTTTCTCACAACGTAACGATCTCAGATTACTCCTTCCCTCGGTTTTCTCACAATGTAACGATCTCAGATTACTCTTTCACCCAGTTTTCTCACAACATGACGATTTCAGATTACTCCTTCACCCAGTTTCCTCAAAATGTAACGATTTTAGATTACTCCTTCACCCAGTTTTCTGAAAATGTAACGATTTCAGATTACTCCTTCCCCCAGTTTTCTCAAAATGTAACGATTTCAGATTACTCCTTCACCCAGTTTTCTCATCGGCCTTGTTGATCTCGCATAAACTCCACATTGAATTCCACCTCCCTTCACAAGTACTGAAGATCTACCTGCGGTACTTTACATTCGTTCAGATTTTTTTTTTTTTTTTAACTTAGAAGTGTACTTAATCACAAAATCGTTCCCTTCCGTTATTCAAGGGACGTAACCACTCGGTGGACGTTTACAAATAATCGTATTTGCGGGTAAACGCTTTCGAATTTTGTCAAAATTTCCGACCCTATCGCCACGCTAAAAACATGACAGCTAGCAAAAAATATTAAATTCTCATATCTGTGCCTCGTGACCAACAGCGAGCGTTTTGAAATATTGAAAAATGTTAAACGGTGGTTTACATGAACCGCGCACGCAATTCTAGAATAATCTGCATGAGACAGGGGAATTCGCCCGTCCAATCAGTATTTTTACGTTTCTCCCAAAATGCGTTGCACGCGATGGCGTAACTGAAGGTCAATGAGATGACAGTGCAATTACGTTGTACATAACGCAGCGCACGAGCTATGTCGCGCTGTCTTCCTTGTTCCGTGGCGTTACGAGAGTTGCCTTGACGCATCCTGAACTCAGGTCAAAATGAGTTCGGCTCATTCTCTCCCTGACAGGATGCCTTGAGTTTCCTTGTCTGGCAAAGAAACCGATTTTTTTTCTCTTCATATTTAGAGCTTTTTGTAATGTATTATTGATATAAGCAGATTCGCGATCGTCGATAATGATTTTTCATGGTGTTTTGTAATTTTTAAATTACAAAGGAATTGATATGTAAGACAGTTTTAAGCGAGCTATTTTTCGCGGTTGTATTTACTGTGCAAACAACTCTAAATATGGCAAAAGTGTCACGTGATAATCAACCGTTTGGTTTCGGCGCTTACTGGAGCAGACGATTTTTTCTGTAACCAGTTGACAGGGATGAAACCATATATTACGGTCTCCTTGCGGCAGCAGTCCCAAAATTTCGACTTGTTTTGACCTTAGAACGATGTCTTTATCATAACTGTGAAGAACAGAACGGAGATCACTGTCGAAGTCGGCCAATCTGCAATCATTTTCGTCTCGCGAACACTGATCTCAAATTTAGATCAGTGCTCGCGAAAAACATATGGGAGATAACTTTGTATTTTTGTTTTGATAGATTCGCGTAGGACTGTAGCGTCCGGTCAGAGAGATAACTGGCGATAGCCGTTGAGCGATGACTGATCAGAATGAACAACGCTACTGATCAGACGCTGCGTTCCGTACGGGCACAATCTTAAGTTACAAGAAAGAGCGTGGAATATGCAGTTTTCGTAAATCAGGGGTACTTGCGTAACGTCGCTTATACAGGGTGACCCCAAAACATGCAACCCTCAGATATGCTAATAACTTCTACATCGGTCGACCGAATTACTTTATGTTGGGTGTACATTAACTTCAGCTTATGTAAAACCAGTCCACAAAGTAGCACGTTTGTATGTCAACTGGCCTGACCTTTGTGCAATTTGAACCTTTGGGTTTATCTGAATCTCTTCATATATATATATACAGAAACACCCCCTTCACCCCCAAAGTCGTCGGTTACTTGAAGACAACAGTTACAGCTAGGTTCAGGGCAATCCCTAGATAGAAAAACGTTGGTGTCACTAACAGTTTCGGAGGTGTAATTTGGAACACATTTTTGAGAGAAGTTCAAAGTCGGGCCATTTTACCTACAGACTGGACATTTTGTAAAATGGTTGTAAACAAACTAAATTTCGTGCATAACAACTATGCAGATATTCGCTAAACTCAAATGAATGAAAACATGACCCCCTTCGTTGTAAAGTTAAACGTGTGCAATGGTACGCAAAATTCCTCAATGACATGAACGCATTCCTCCATGTGGAAATGCCCTGATCCTGTCTGTAATTACTGTAGTCAAGGGGCCCAAGGACTGTTATGCCGGGGTGGAAGTAGAGATAAGTGCCTACTTCCCAAGAAATGCTCCATATGGCTTCGTGTCTCCAAACACCTCTGACAGTCAAATCCAGCTCCTGGCCTTCACGTGGCGGGCCCTGTCTTCGACTAACAGGAGAAGGGATACAGGCGGGTCACTGGCGCCTTAAAACCAGCTGCTTCGGGCAGATGGGGCTCATTAACCTTGGATGGTCGCTCATCTAGGAGAAGAACAACTCCGATCTCAAAACCCGCACTGCCTTGTGTGCGCCTTGGGAAAGGCAAAGGCTACGAGAAGGAAACCTTCGACGTCAAACCCGGGTAGAGTGGACTCGACAGCCCAGCAAGGCAGCTACTCTTGGGGAGGAGGCAACCCTGAGTAAGAACCTCAACCACCGAAGACGGAAGACAGCAGCCAACTTGGCGTGGTGAGAAAATCGGATGTCTACGCTTCCACGATAATAAACATCGAACGCAGAAGAAGAAAAACTGTAGTCAAGTCACCGATTGTCTAAGATTGGTTATGGTATTAATAGGTCCTTCAAATAACCCCAAAGGTAACAATCTGGGGTAACTAAATCGGGTTAGTTTGGCTACCGCTCAATTTCAAACCTCGTACAGTTGAGTCGATCTACCGAATTTGGAAACATTTTTGGAAATTGCAAAAAAGTCAGACCATTTGTGGACTGGTCATCGATAAGCTGAAGTTAATGTAGGCCTACACCTAATGTGAAGTAATTCGGCCAATAGATGTAGATGTTATAAATAATTTTTGGGGTCCAATAGTTTTACACATGCCACGAACACACGCAAACACGCATGAAGGCACGCACTCGCGAAGGCACGTACGCACGTACGTATGCAAACACGCACGCACGTACGAAGGCACGTACGCACGTACGTATGCAAACACGCACGCACGTACGAAGGCACGCACTTGTGAAGGCACGCACGCACGTACGTAAACGGATCTTCATCTTATAACACACATGTTTATACTGCGATCTGAGCTAGACTGCCGTGTTTTTATTCCCTGTAAGGACCGAACCGCCTTTTGGCAATCCCTAAACCCGCTAATGTGATCAGAAATTAGATGTGTCAACCGATATTATCGGTATACCGTATGCTGAAATTTGCACATTGTACTGGGGATATTTAATACTCTGATAATGACCCTGGTATCTCTTTTCAGGTTTAGAATATCCAGCAGAAATCAATATTTTTCTCTTTTCTCTCAGGTATTTACGGACTTTTAAGTAGCGTTTTCCCTCATGCAGCCTAATGGACGTCACAACGTATGGGGAGTGTCATCGCCGGTTGGAAGGCATTTTTAACGGCCGCTGTCATGTCGCCATCAAACACCCCCCCCCCCTACCACCACTACCACCACACACAACTGTTTTCTCTTTGCTTGTTTGTGTGTCTCTTTATTTTGTCTTTGTTTCTTTGTTTCTTTGTTTCTTTGTTTTTGTATGTCTTGTTTGTGTGTGTCTCTTTGTTTCCCTTTTCTTTCTTTCTTTATTTCTTTCCTTCCTTCTTTATTTCTTTCCTTCTTTATTTCTTTCGTTCTTTTTTTTTCTCTTTCTTTGTTTCGTTCGTTCTTTCTTTCTTTCTTTCTGGTTAAAAAAACAAAACAAAAAAACGCCATCATTTTGCCTGAACGTCACGCACTTTCGTAGACATGGGGAACCTGGGAATCACCAGGCATCATTGGTCACGATCACGCATTTTAGGAACAAACGCATTTTGTCTTGCTGTTACGGGAAAACAGTAGTCCGTGGAAAGCTGCTTAGGACAAGTTTCACAGTCTTCAGAGTCGGGTATGTCCCTGACTTTGATATTAAATAAAATGTTTCGTTTTGTTTAGTCGTGAATTTTCACTGGTCTATGTCGAATGTCTTCGGAATTTACATATGAAAAATAAACTTTGATCGAATTCAAGTCAAGTTTGTATTCCCCACATGCGAAAGAGGAAGGTCGGTCGTGAGAAATGAGACAGACACGATTTCCCTTTTTAGCCACATTGCAATAGACAAAGGCACCAGTACAAAAACACACAAAGAAATCCAGTTAAAAGTATATTAGAAACCAAAGAACAGAGATAGATGAACACACTTAGTTAGAAAAACCAATGAATGTGTTTATATTTAGTCGATACAATCGCATGTGAAGTAAACGGTCTTTTTTCTAAATGTGTCTGTCTCAAAAACATTAATTACAAATCTGTTCAGTTTGAATGGCTGTCCTCCCCCGAAAACGGCGTATGGCTGCCTAAATGGCGGGGTAAAAAACAGTCATACACGTAAAATTCCACTCGTGCTAAAAACACGAGTGTACGTGGGAGTTTCAGCCCACGAACGAAGAAGAAGAAGAAGAAGAAGAATGGCTGTCAAAAGGTTTGGACGTAAAATGCTTTTAATAAGTAGCAATTTCCATCAAATCACGACATGAAATGGTTTTGAAAGGCTAACTACGGCTTATTGGCTCACGTAAGTGTAGCCTATGCGATGCTAACTTTTGTCTGTCTGTGCGTGCGTGCGTGCGTGCGTGCGTGCGTGCGTATGTATGTGTGTCTGTGGTAGAAACTTTAACATTTGACTGAACACCGAAATACTAATTTTACCTGGTTATTATTCAAGCAAGAGCTTCAAAGTATTGAAGCAATGATCAACATCTCGTCGGCACGTATGTAGTTAAAGTGTGTATCCAAAGAAAACGGGTGGTGGGGTAAAACCACCTGACTGGTTTGTGTCGTGTGTGGTATGTAGACCAGGTCAGGGGTCAAGGTTAGGTCAGATCGCTTGAAGGATTGTGGTATAGATACAGTTATCACCGAGCTGCAGTTCGCCGATTCGGAGAAGACGATTTCACATTGTTCGGTTTCGTAGCTCCAGAAAAATAGATAAAGAAGATACCAAAGGAGATTTCCTACAGGTTAATCTGCACAGCGTGTTTCCAGTGTCTGCGCGAGGAAGCGCTGTCGAAAGCGCAGTGTCGATCTGGCCATCTGGCAGTCGTGTCCCCGTAAGTAGGCTACAGACAGACAGATCTAGATCTAGTGTCTCGCACTCTTGCACCGTGTCACCTATGCTTACTGTGTGTGTGTATGTGTGACGGAGTGATTGGGTTTTGTGTTACTGTTTGTCGATTTCTTACGTGAGCCTTGAAGGCTTCGCCTCTTGTTCTACTCGCGCTTGGTCATTTTGTCACTCGGGCAAGGTGTCTGTCTCATTTTTTCTCACGACCGCCCTGCAGACAAATCGTCTGCTATAACCGCCATACACAGCAAATTGTCATGATGCGACCAATTTTACACTTCCTATCCGTTGTCAGGCAGATGATCAACTGGCTGACTAAAGAATTTTTCGGCATGTGTTTATTTCAGAACACGTTATTCACTGTCTGTCTCTGAAAACCTTGAATTCTCACGACCGCCCGGCACTATTGACGGTCATTTCTTACCAAATGTTAAGCAGATTCATGTGTAAAATAACAACATTCAATGACTGTGTCTGATCAATGCCAGTGTTTTTTTCAATCCTTGGATGCACTGCATTGTGAATGTTGTGGTCAAGTGAGAGTTTTATAGACATCGCCGTACGTTTTTCAACACTTTGATGACGTCAGACAGCAGATTGAAAACGTTTCAACTTGGAAAGACAGCCAGTCACTATATAGGGAATCAATAGTTGCTTTGTTTGTTTACTTTCAAGTGCTTTTAAAAGTTTGATTTTTGTCATGGTTATTGTTGCATATGTGCGTGCGTGCGTGCGCGCGCGTGTGTGTCAGTGTGGATGAAAATAGGGTAAGTGTATCCAATTCCGACCGACTTCGGGGTTACCTAAATCTGACCGATTTTCCAAGTCACTTTAATGATGAGGTTCATGCGTCATCCCAACAGAAAGAATGTAATTCATACAAGGGCCATTCATGAACCGGTTGATGACGCGAAGTCACGAACAAATCGTTTCGTCACGAGAGTTAATTGTGTCATCTGCACCGCAGGTTGTCTGATACTTGGCGTCATATTTTTTAACTTTCCAAAATAATGTCAAACTTTAGAGCAGTGTTTTTGACTCACCTGAGTAATGGTGAGTATTAGGATTCACATGTGTCCGTCCCCATGTCCGTAGACAAAAAACCTTAACGTTGGGGTTATCTCTGATGTTTTTCAAGCTAGACCTCTAAAACTGTGCACACTTTTAGGGTGTGATGATCTCATCTTGCTCTAAGTAGGGCCAACACTCTCGCTGGTCTGCATCTCCTCAACTTGGATTTAAAAAAAAGATCAAAGTGTGCGCTGATGTTCAAGTGAAAATGGCAAGACTCAGAGTCAGAGAAAAGCCCTTGGTTGTTGTTAACCACCTTTTCACCATTGGCCAAGGTTACCTCTTCCTCTCTGATTCTTGTGCCAATTAAGGTTCAGTCTGCAGTGGATATACTGACACAGCGTCCAATTACTATGCCACAGTTCAGTCTGTAGTAGATATACTGACACAGCGTCCAATTACTATGCCACAGTTCAGCCTGTAGTGGATATACTGGGACAGCGTACAGGTACTATATCACAGTTCAGCCTGTAGTGGATATACTGGGACTGCATCCAGGTACTATGCCACAGTTCAGTCTATAGTAGATATACTGACACAGCGTCCAATTACTATGCCACAGTTCAGCCTGTAGTGGATATACTGGGACAGCGTCCAGGTACTATATCACAGTTCAGCCTGTAGTGGATATACTGGGATAGCGTCCAGGTACTATGCCACAGTTCAGTCTGTAGTGGATATACTGGGACAGCGTCCAGGTACTATGCCACAGTTCAGTCTGTAGTGGATATACTGGGACAGCGTCCAGGTACTATATCACAGTTCAGCCTGTAGTGGATATACTGGGACAACGTCCATGTACTATGCCACAGTTCAGTCTGTAGTGGATATACTGGGACTGCGTCCAGGTACTATGCCACAGTTCAGTCTGCAGTGGATATACTGGGACTGCATCCAGGTACTATGCCACAGTTCAGTCTGTAGGGGATATACTAGGACTGCGTTAAGGTACTCTGCCACAGTCTTTGAGGACGTCTTTTCCGTTTTTGTGTTAGTTGGGGCGGAACTGTCAAATAATCTTTGACTAAGTCGGGACTTTGATATTGCATTAGAGCTAGGTAGCTTGAAAATAAGCGAATAAGTTCGCTCATTAAAATTGTCATCAATAACAAATATTTCATTACAGATTCAAACATTACTGCATTGTACTTCTGATTTAAAATATATATACATATGTAATGTTTACTTTAAAAACGCGTTCAGAATGAAAGAAAACAGGTTGAGTATGCTTCGCGGGGACGAGTGTGACCCGTGACGGTTTTCGGGTATGGTTAACCGAGACTATCTGAATTTAGTCTCGCCGATGACTGTTTTTTTGAGTTTATCCTTCAATTTGATGCCTATAGATTGACTACAGGTTTATATATCGCTTCACGCGACTTGTTTTACATTTCGTCAAGTTATGAAAGTTCAGAATTGTATTATTAAATTTGTTACATAACATTCTAAAAATTGCAAATAATAATAACACTTTTGATTACAGATTCAAAAGTTATTGCATTGTATCCTTTGGATTTCCTGGATCCCAATGTATAAACAGATATGTCATGCTTAGTGTGAAAATCTGCTCAAATGAGAAAAATCGCCTTTTTTGTTCATATGCATCGCGGAGGCAACCCGTCTCGGTCTTCTGCAAGTTCTGGTTTCGGCTAGCCAAATCTCACTAGCATTGTTAATGACTCGTCCCTGATTCCAATGTTGATCTTTTAGTTTCAAACCAACTTAATGTTTTATTATCGCTTCACATGACTTGTTCGGTATTTTGTTCGCTGTCATGATGTCACCATTTAGAGGGTAGGGTTACATTTTCAGGTATTTATTTATAAGAATATGCAACTTTTTTTCCAAGATCGTTTTTTTTGTATTGGTCAATGATTCTACTTTAAAAAAAAAGAGAAATGGAGTGCAATTAACATTGTTACTTTTTGAAGGTATGCTCATGACGTGCATCACAGCGAAATAGCAGTTCAGAAGAACGGAATTCCCATAATTAGTTCTTATTTGCTGCTCACTGAGCTCGGAAATGATATTTTGCTTGCATTGTTATTGCTTAATTTATTAAAGCCTCTGGACAAATATTCTTTGAATAAATGGTTATCCAATTATGTTTAAGTCTATCCCTTTGTTTGATAGAGTACTGTAACAAGATATCACATTATGTCGACAAGAATGCGTCTGCATTCAAGTTTTTGTCTTGATTCCATCCAGGAGGATGTAAGGCTTTAATAAAAACATTATTTCAAAGGTCTTTGTCAAGATTGATTTTGTTGAAAAAAAAGGAAATCTGTGATTGAAGATTGTGAAACCTGCCTTAGGCCTACGCAATTTTGCGGGTTTCAAAAGCACTGGATTCAGTCGAAATAGTTCAAAGGTCTTCTATAAGTTACAAATCGTGACAAATCGATTCGAAATCGTCCGAAAATACCCTGTAAGTTGCAAATCGTGAATTGAACATATTTATATACCCATACTCCTGACTTCTTTCCATGGCCCAGGCTAATGGCTTTGCCGTGAGGGCTTCTTCTTCTTGCGTTCGCCGTTTCTATCTGGTGGTGTCATGGTTGGCGTTGATGCGTGGTACCATGGTTTGTTAGAGTGCGCCGTGCAGCCCAGCACCTCCGTCTTCAGCACTCGAGGTTTCTGTTGGGGTTACCTCACCCTTAGCTCATGGCCCGTACGTCCTACCCTGAGAGCACAGGGGGGAGGATTTTCCGGGATCCCACCCGGAGCTAGGGTTTTAATGCGCCCATAATCGCATTGGATGAGTCCCGTCGAAGGGCGATGGAGCATTTCGAAGCGAGTAACAGTGCCGCCAGCTACCCCATTCCACCCTGGTAAGAAACACCGCCAGTTTGGTCCGCGGCCGCAAGCGGCTGGTCTTCATATCTGAAGTCCGTTCCCCTATCCGCCACCCGGGGACGCGCTGGGTTGGAGGTGGTCGCCCCACTGAAAATCCCACACTGGGTTAAAGAAGTTCAGCCTGTCCCAGGCCGTGAGGGCTTAAAGCTTACATTTCCCTCCTAACTTCTTCTGAGTCGATTTGTGCTCGTCGGTGGATGGATGTGTTGACAGTGGATTTTTATGTGGGTTTGGCAGGGATTTATCACACCTCCTTAAATATACAGTCAGTTGAAATGGGTCGATAGTCCACATTAAACACGTCATACTTTGTAGCCTTTATTTTGAAATACAAAGGAACCCCAACCCTACCTGTTTTTACTGTCATTTAGACGCACCTGCAACGATTACCTCAAAGATGATTTTTAACTATGTCAATCAATTAAATACGTGTGAATGGAGGAACGTCCTAATCTTCGGTTTTAGTAGTCCCGATTCGGTTTATCGTCCTCTTTTGTTTGTTTTTGTTTTTGTTTAGTGCTGGAAACGATATACGCATGCATCTAGCCGACGAATACACTCGTATTTTTGAAATTCAAATCTGTAATCTAGCAAAGGCGAGCATGTTCCAACATTGTTATGGTACTCCTCGTGTTTTGTGTGATCACTTCAATCTCCTTCTTCTTCTTCTGCGTTCGATGTTGGTGGCCAGACCAGTGGCTGCCAGGAAGTCCGCAGTCTTGCGCAGTTCGTCGGCAGGACCCCAGAGTTTGGCTCCAACACTGGTCTCTTCTTGCCAGAACTTCTGGCGTATTGTCTCTAGATGGGGGCAGTTCTGGAGAATGTGCTCCGGAGTTTGCTCTTCCGAGCCACATTCACAGTGTGCGTCATCCGCAAGGCCCAGTCTCTTGAGGTGTTTCTTCAGTCCACAGTGCCCTGTTCTTAGACGGAAAGTGGTGGTTTGGCTTCTCCGGTCTAGTTTGTTGATGGGGTCTTCCTGTGGGTTGTAGTCTCCGTTTCTCTTTTTCCAGTTTTCTTTCTTCTTCCGTTGTAGAAGAGTCTTGGCTTCTTTGTACGAGGTACTTCAATCTCCAAAACGTATTATTTAGCTACTTACTGGATCGAGCCGTGTGTGTGTGTGTGTGTGTGTGTGTGATTGTGTGTGTGTTTGTGTTTGTGTGTGTGTGTGTGCGTGCGTACGTGCGTGCGTGCGTGTGTGTTTGTGTGTGTGTGTGTGTGTGTGTGTGTGTGTGTGTGTTTGTGTTTTTGTTGTTGTTCCAGATGTATCACTGTACGTGTTTTGGTTATTGTCAGCACTGGTTAGTACTGGTTAGTACTTACTGTTTCATTACCATATGTAAAAATCTAAACTGGAACTAAAGTCAGTAACGGCTGACGGACATGACTAGTCGAAAGAGAACAATTGGGATTAGGTGGCATCAAGGAGTCATACGTTTAGATCTCGAATGCGATGTCCAAGTAGAATGAATCAGTCTTGTATGGTCAACGACTTGACCGTCATGGAAGAGTCATTATCCGCTTGAGGTTTACGAGGATTTTACTGACGTCAGACTCGTTGACATGACCACTGGTCCAATTGGCAGAGTACCTACTTCTAATGGGAAGAATATACCTGCGCAGTTTCAGCGGCACTGCTTATTATTTATGCCGCGATAGGGATTATGACGAGTACTTGGCCTGTTTTCCTTTCATGTAACGTGTAGCGGGCTGGGATAATCTGCAGTGCGTCGTCGCTCCTGCTGAAGTTACATAATGTGAGCGGAGCCCCTTACGACCATGCTTACGTTAGCTCATGCCGTGACTTGAAAAAAAATGATTGACAAAAGCGAACAGCGTGTCTTCGTCGATTCAAAACGTTCAAGAAGTTTCTTACTCAGATAAAAAGGAACGTGTGCTACGGTAGGAAACAATCAGATGGAGGTGTCGGCGTAATACTTTTATCGTGAAGGCCTATTGCTGAAAGGTATTAATTGAAAGGGTGAGAGCGATGTTTGATGATGAGCACAATTAGCAAGGGCGGATCCAGGATCTTAAGGAAGAGGGGGCACACCCAAGGTTTTTTGCACAAAGCGCCCTAATGTAATTTTTTTTTCAAGGAAGCAAAATGCTGCAATCTAGGGCCACCTGAGCTCAGAAACTGTCATTTAATCATCTCTCTCTCTCTCTCTCTCTCTCTCTCTCTCTCTCTCTCTCTCTCTCTCTCTCTCTCTCTCTCTCTCTCTCTCTCTCTGTCTCTCTTTTTTTTTCTGCCCTAAAAGGGGGGGGGGGCCCTAAATCCGCCACTGACTAGCTTCTCCAAAATTCGTCTGCTCTTGCACGGTGCATTTGCCGTGTGACGGGTTGCTGCATACGAGTCAAATGGGCAATCTCATCGCATTGAACAAATGGTACGATTGAATCGCAGCAATGTGACAGTCCCATTTGACTTCCCTTCAACGCCGGCAAGTTGACAAATAGGCTTGTGAAAAAGACAAGTTGTCGGCGATTCGCTAAATCCCTTGTTCAAAATCGGATTGCATGCGAAACCCACCTCGAAACAATGAGCTGGCAAGCCAGGCTTAGTCTGCCCTTACTATCTGTCTCAATCTGTCTGGCTGGCTGGCTGGCTGGCTGTGTCTCCCTCCTCCTCTCTCTCTCTGTTCGTCTCTGTCTCTGTCTCTCTCTTTGGGTCTCTCTGTCTCTGTCTCTCTCTGTCTCTCTCTCTCTCTCTCTCTCTCTCTCTCTCCTTATTTTAGTATTTCCCTTTAGACACCTCCCTCCCCACCCCCACCCCCAGCCCCCCCCCCCCCCCCCGGCACACTACTCTCCAATAACCGCTTCCTCTTCCGGATCCTGCGTAGTCACTGATTCGGCAATTCTTTTGTCGTTCGCGTTTGGCTGACCCCTTCAACAAGAGTAGGTCTGTGAGATGAATGGTACATTAACACAAATATGATGCACACAGAATGTCCCCGCTCCCGAAGACAGAGTATGGCTGACCGTGCAATACCCGTTAACCTCCCACTGACGATGATTTGGAGCGGTGACTTAAAGGCATATGTACGCGCTCCCGTGTTTACAAAGTGTAGTTTGCCCATAATCGATGTCAAACGCACCATAAGACCATATAATGACGATATGTCACCATGCGCGGACCATAACACATGCATTACAGCTTGTTCTAGCCTCTGAAAAAGTGAGGATGTCAACAAAGCCGCGGTGTTAGCTCCCTTGCATCAACGTTACATGTGTTGCCAAATCTATAAATAGGACGATCCAGATCAAAATGAAAATTAACATATCTCAACATTGAAGGGGTCCTAGACCACAATATTTTGCAGGGAACTTAATTTAGCATGTCTCCAGCTGTTGGTAAAGCAATTAGCGTGTATAGTCATCGAGTACATATGCCTTTAAACGGGGGGAGGGGAGGGGCGAGGAATAACTCACACCCGTGGTGGTCAGTGAATTAACAGTGGGAGCCTACCGAAGGACATCCACATCGAATTCAGAACAAGAGGGGTGAAGTTAGTTTCCCATTATCTGC
This sequence comes from Littorina saxatilis, assembly GCF_037325665.1. Lineage (NCBI taxonomy): Eukaryota > Metazoa > Mollusca > Gastropoda > Littorinimorpha > Littorinidae > Littorina > Littorina saxatilis. Next base: position 11,050,758 of record NC_090248.1, read on the forward strand.
CTGTTGTAGTTAGATTCTAATCATGTTTTGCCAGAAAAAGTAGGTACCAACCAAGACCCCCTGTGTCCTTTTGATCAACATCTCATTTCTTTCCCGGTGTTCGACCGAAAACAAAAAGGGTTCTGTGCGTGTCAATGCTCCATTTGTTAAAGGACAGACGGCAACGGATGTGGGGTACTTAAAGTAGGCGTCTTGAAAGTGAAAACACCATTTTCTTGTGTTTACCGACGTAATAACTAGACACGCACACGTTAAAAGAATTGAGCTCAGCATGTAATAAGCTCCAAATTCGACCAATTAGGTGGTGTATCCTTAATTTAGCAGAAAGAATGGTTGAAATGGACCAAGGTTTAATAATTGTAGCATAGATGAAACTGAGGATTTTTCCTCTGTCTGTCTGTCTGTCTGTCTGTTTGTCTGTCTGTCTGTCTGTCTGTCTCCCCCCCCTCTCTCTCTCTCTCTCTCTCTCTCTCTCTCTGTTTCTCTCCCTCTCTCTCTTTCTCTCTCTCTCATTAATGCTCTCTCTGTCTCTGTCTCTCTTTCTCTCACTCTCTCTCTCTCTTGAAACTTAGGAATAAGGACAAATGATGGCGACCCCGCATGTCTATTTCAGATTTGTATTTTGCGGTGTCAAAATGTCACCGCTATCGTATTAACATTACGTCGTAACGACTTACGTTTTCGTTTTCTCTCAGCTTGGGTTTGTGTTCAAGTTTTGCTAGGTATCCTTTGCTGTCAACAAAATTACATTTGTAAGTAAGGTTTCACTTCCGTTTTAGTCACAAATCAAGTCTCCAAACAGAAGACATCACTTCCATTGAAGTTTCATTTTGGGATACCCTTCCCCTAGAGCACCGTCACCCCATCCCCCCTTCCTCAAACCGGCCAAACCTATTAACACAGAAGAAAGTAGTCAAGTTGCAGACATTGCGTTTGCATGTTGAAACAACTGCGTCGTGGTAAGATCAATCTTTCTTTCTTTCTTTGGTGTTATCTTTCTTTCTTTCTTTGGTGTTTAACGTCGTTTTCAACCACGAAGGTTATATCGCGACGGGGAAAGGGGGAAGATGGGATAGAGCCACTTGTCAATTGTTTCTTGTTTATAAAAGCAAAAATCAAAAATTTGCTCCAGGGGCTTGCAACGTAGTACAATATATGACCTTACTGGGAGAATGCAAGTTTCCAGTACAAAGGACTTAACATTTCTTACATACTGCTTGACTAAAATCTTTACAAAAATTGACTATATTCTATACAAGAAACACTTAACAAGGGTAAAAGGAGAAACAGAATCCGTTAGTCGCCTCGGTAAGATCAATTAACTGAAGGAATAAAATAGGCTCTCTAACTACAAGTTTAGACAACAGTAAACGAGAAGTATGCAAAACCAGTGCTGAGGTCCACGAAGCGAATCTCGGTGCCACCGGACTGGGTTCTGATTGGTTAAAATCACAACAAATCTCAATTTCAACCAATCAGACCCCGCGGCTGGCTCCCTCAGAGTTAGGCGGCACCCAATTTCGCTTCGTGCACCTAGTGCCTTATGGAATCACGGATACAGATGGGACATGTGCTTGTCAGACTGGAATGCCTCACAACTTAGGGTTCAACATGTGCGTACTCGTTGATCCCCCAACTTTAATGATTGACGCCGCCTACAATGATACTTTTGTTTTCAGAAAGTCCGTAAACAAAGGGTGGAAAGCCCTCCGGGAATTTAGACAGAACTAGATTGAGTGAGCGGAGAGTCTGTCGACACTCCTAACTGGACCTAATGTACTTTTGCTTGAAAAAAAAAGAAAACATTTCGAAATAGCGCTTTGGCTTTGCAGTCTGTGGCAGTTCAGGTACTAAAGCATTGCAATGACATTCAAAACTTGCTATATAGTAGGCTATGTCTGTTTCAAAGCTGGATTTGTAATGCTATTTAGAATGCAATCATTAGATTACTTGCTGTTTTGAAAGAGTCTGATTCTTGTACGGTACTTGTTTTCATTAGTCCAAAATAGACCACTAGCTTAGTAAAGTAAGCATCCTCAGGTCAACGGTCTCAGTCATAATGATGTGTTTATGTTACTAGCTTTGAATACGACAAGCCGTTTTATCTTCAAAGACTGGCAAAGTCATCAATAGAACTACATTCTGTCACAGTGGACGAGAGTCTCAGCTGAGTATCCATAACTGAACGCCCACCAGGTCTGTCTCTCGCTAAATCTCGCCGCTGGCGTCTCGGTGGCCAAATACTACGAGAGTGCTGCTTTTTCGCTGGGGAGATATATCCAGTCTCGCCAACCAAAATCTCGTCTCGGCCAAAATATCGTTCTATCGGGATTTGCTCGCGTAGAATTTGAAGACCGTGAAACCATTGGCAGACGTGCTGTACAAAGGTACTTACTTTACTCGTCGCTTGATTGTATATTCTCGCTGTGTTCCTTTCCCTGGCATTTCGAAACAACTCAGCAGAGACTTTGCCCTTGAGAGAGGTGGTATCGTCATCTTCAAGGTTGAATGGAAAGTATGTCCGCCTTTGTATTTCTGTGAACCTTTTTGAACCGTGGGCGGGTTATTGTCACTGAAAAGGAAAGGACAAGTGAAGAAAGGCATATAAAGGAAGAGGGTTGAGAAGGTCACAATCAAAGGAGTACGGAAAGATTCAGTCAGAAAAAAAGGGAAACGACAGAAGAACATTAGGAAAAGGATAAAGATACAAATCCTCGGAAATGTCAAGAAGAAAGAAAAGTGGACTGAAACGGAAGACGAAAATAGCAAGAGAACAGCGTCGAGATTTTGAAAAGAATGTAAAGGCCGAGAACAACAATAAAAGCAAGGAAAATATGGGGAAAACTAGGTACCTCCTTCTTCAGTCGCGTCGTAAGGAGTTATTGTTCACAGCAAAATTGGCCGAAATAGTCACACAAAAAGTTCAGGAATTTATCGGAAATTTAAGGCAGTCTTTGGCGACACCTGTGAACAAGTTACGCGGACCTGCCGAAATGACGACAAAATGTTTCGGCATTTTGAAATAAGATTCGGCGTTTGGCGAATGCCAACGCCAAACGATTCCCTTGCGAACATCCCAGCAATGCAATGAATGCAATGGGCATGGGCTCTTCCGACCTAGTGCTTCAACATTGAACACTCCATAAAGCATTTGTCTTATGATTTTTGCTTTTGATAACTGCCTTCTACACCTCATTACACTGGTCAAATTCACTTTATCAGATCGTTGGTTTATGAGGCAAAACATTCGCCATTACATCTGTAAACGTTTTTGTTGTTGTTGTGGAGGACTAAATTTTGTGCCCAACTGCACTTGTCAAATTTAGACAGAAAAAAATCGTTGGTAAATGAGGCAAACACTCGCTATTACATCTGTCTCCGTTGTTTTGTTGTTGTTGTTGTTGTTTTTAGCTGCATTTTACTCCTCGTTTAACGGGTCAAGTCCACAGAGGCACAATCGCGCTAAAGGAAGGGGGACAAGATTTTTCTTTGCACAAAAACATCACACACAAAACGTGAAAGGAAAGGCAGTTTTGGTAGCAGAATGTGAAGAGCGCAAAATGGAATGGAAGAAAAGGTTTTGATTAGAGTATTCCACTAAGTTACGCTACAGAGTTTTTTTTGGATATAAATTGTTCAATAAAGGGCCTCAACATATTTGACAGACGGAGAGACAGACCAGCACGCACACAAACACACACGTCACACACACACACACACACACACACACACACACACACACACACACACACACACGTCACACACACACACACACACACACACACACAAACACACACACACACACGTCACACACACACACACACACACACACACACAAACACGCACACACAAACACACAAACACATATACACTCACAAACACGCACACACAAACACGCATACACTCACACACACACACACACACACACACACACACACACACACACACACACACACTCACACACACACAAGCAAGCAAGCAGGCATGTATAGAAGTATTCTCACGAAAACACTGCTACTAATCCGGCTACTTACTACTACCACTGCTACTACAACTTCTACTATTCAAGAATGTTACTCTTGGCAACAAACACGTGCTACATTTATATTTATGTACTGAGACAATGAACTTTACCCTACTCAGCATTTCGGTGTCAATCGTGCTTCGTGTGTGGAAAAGCAAATTTGGCTGGGTTGGACCTTGGATATGGGTCTGCCTGAAGAACTGATCCCCCTGGAGACTTTGCAATTTATGCCAATGTAACAGAATTACCGACTACAAGTCAAATTTTACTTTCAAGTCAAATTTTATTTTCAGGGAACCCCATGGGGGTACATGAAAAGAAAAAGATTTTTTTTTTTAAATACAAAAATACAAGAACCATAAAGAGAGGAATGCAGGTTATTCCTTCAATACATACACACAAACCCGCTCCGTTGTAAAAATAAAATATCAAATAA
>NC_090248.1:11062717-11076322 GCF_037325665.1 Littorina saxatilis
CTTGGCCAAAATTTCAATCAATTTGATTGAAAAATGAGGGTGTGACAGTGCCGCCTCAACTTTTATAAAAGGCCGGATATGACGTCATCAAAGACATTTATCGAAAAAAAGAAAAACGTCCGGGGATATCATTCCCAGGAACTCTCATGTAACATTTCATAAAGATCGGACCAGTAGTTTACTCTGGATCGATCTACACACACACACGCACAGACACAGACACACACACACACACACACACACACACACACACACACACACACACACACACACGCACAGACAGACACACATACACCACGACCCTCGTTTCGATTCCCCCTCGATGTTAAAATATTTAGTCAAAACTTGACTAAATATAAAAAGGATGGCGACAAACAAATTAGGACTGTGACAAAATGTGGCATACGCTTGCAACAGAAAGAAGACGCAAACAGCAAAGCAAATCTGTCTCCAGTGAACCTCCAGTGCCTCATGTCACCATTTCTCATTGCCATTTCAAAACCAAGAAAACAAGACACTTGTCTCACTAACCTCGTGTGCCGACCCGGAAATTCGTGACTTCATTGGGGAATATACCATTAGTCTCTCCCAGCTGTGGCCCTGCACAGGAGGGAATCCAAGGAAAGATCGATCTTTAAAGGTACATTGTTTTACTCTGTTTTCACTGTTTTTGGGATCACTTGGGGTCTACAGGTCAGTTGAGGTGTTTACGTTGGTGGAGAGCATCCTTCATTTTGGACACGTACTAAATGTCAACAGCCTTTGCTGACTGGGAATGTTTTGCTGAATTAATGACCCACCTGACACCAATATCCGTTTGCAAAATTAATTCTACAAATATGGCCTCTGCACACAATACTGCCTGAAGTTTGTCATATAAGTGCTGTTCCCATGACCGATTTTCAACTAACTTACAACCAACTTTCGAGCGATTTTTGTCGGCGGTAGGTAGGTTGAAAATCGTTGCCCATATAAACAACGCAAAGGCCATTTTAATTTTAAGCCAGCAGTTCGAGATTTTTCCGAGAGGCATTCAATACCAAAGTTCGGTCTTCGTCGAAGATTTCTTGGCCAAAATTTCAATCAATTTTATTGAAAAATGAGGGTGTGACAGTGCCGCCTCAACTTTTACAAAATGCCGGATATGACGTCATCAAAGACATTTATCGAAAAAATGAGAAAAAAAAGTCTGGGGATATCATACCCAGGAACTCTCATGAAAAATGTCATAAAGATCGGTCCAGTAGTTTAGTCTGAATCGCTTTACACACACACACACACACACACACACACACACACACACACACACACACACACACACACACACATACACATACACCACGACCCTCGTCTCGATGCCCCCTCTATGTTAAAACATTTAGTCAAAACTTGACTAAATGTAATGAAAACAAGTCGCGTAAGGCGAAAATACAACATTATTTTAGTCAAGCTCAGTCGAACTCACAGAATGAAACGGAACGCATTGCATTTTTTTCCGCAAGACCATACACTCATAGCATCCTCTGTCCACCGCTCGTGGCAAAGGCAGTGAAATTAACAATCCAAAAAAGCACGCTTTTCTATATCTCTATTCTTTTCAACTCTCTGAACGTGTTTTTAATCCAAACTTATCATATCTTGTTTTTGGAATCAGGAACGGACAAGGAATAAGATGAAATTGTTTTTAAATCGATTTGGGAAATTTAATTTTAATCATAACTTTTTTTATTTTTTTTAGAGCTTGTTTTTAATCCGAATATAACATATTTATATGTTTTTGGAATCCGAAAATGATGAAAAATACGATAAACGTAATTTTGGATCGTTTTATAAAAAAATAATTTTAATTACAATTTTCAGATTTTTAATGACCAAAGTCATTATTCAATTTGTAAGCCTCTAAGCTGAAATGCAATACCAAAGTCCGGCCTTCGTCGAAGATTGCTTGGCCAAAATGTCAATCAATTTGATTGAAAAATGAGGGTGTGACAGTGCCGCCTCAACTTTTACAAAAAGCCGGATATGACGTCATCGAAGACATTTATCAAAAGAATGAAAAAAACGTCTGGGGATATCATACCCAGGAACTCTCAGGAAAAATTGCATAAAGATCGGTCTAGTAGTTTACTCTGGATCGCTCTACACACACGTACAGACACACACACACAGACACACAGACACACACACACACACACACACACACACACACACACACACACACACACACACACACACACACACACACACACACACACACCACGACCCTCGTCTCGATTCCCCCTCTATGTTAAAACATTTAGTCAAAACTTGACTAAATGTAAACAAGTCGCGTAAGGCGAAAATACAACATTTAGTCAAGCTGTCGAACTCAGAGAATGAAACTGAACGCAATGCAATTTTTCAGCAAGACCGTATACTCGTAGCATCGTCAGTCCACCGCTCGTGGCAAAGGCAGTGAAATTGACAAGAATAGCGGGGTAGTAGTTGCGCTGAGAAGGATAGTACGCTTTTCTGTACCTCTCTTCGTTTTAACTTTCTGAGCGTGTTTTTAATCTAAACATATCATATCTATATGTTTTTGGAATCAGGAACCGACAAGGAATAAGATGAAAGTGTTTTTAAATTGATTTCGAAAATTTAATTTTGATCATAATTTTTATATTTTTAATTTTCAGAGCTTGTTTTTAATCCAAATATAACATATTTATATGTTTTTGGAATCAGGAAATGATGAACAATAAGATGAACGTAAATTTGGATCGTTTTATGTATATATTTTTTTTTACAATTTTCAGATTTTTATTATGCCACCAAGCTGAAATGCAATACCGAAGTCCGGCCTTCGTCGAAGATTGCTTGGCCAAAATTTCAATCAATTTGATTGAAAAATGAGGGTGTGACAGTGCCGCCTCAACTTTTACAAAAAGCCGGATATGACGTCATCAAAGACATTTATCGAAAAAATGAAAAAAAGGTCTGGGGATATCATTCCCAGGAATTCTCATGTAAAATTTCATAAAGATCGGTCAAAACTTGACTAAATGTATCTTGTTGGAGAATTAAAATGAACGAGAATGTGTATAGCTTAAAAGTATCGTCTTTCATCTCATGTACCGATTTTTAGGAGAAATTATACTCAAAAATATATTTAAAAAATTCAATAAAAATAAAGATAAGCACCAGCTTGCACATTACGTGCGATGACTTTTTGGGGTAATATCATATCCCAGCGCCTTTGTATGTAGTCAGTTGCGCCATTTCGTAAGAAAACTGGATGAATCTTAATTCGTATAGTTTAGAAGTATCATATTCTCAACTCATGTGCCAACCTTTAAATAATTCACATTCGGAAAAAAAGAATTAGTTGCACCTGGTTGTTTTTTCAAGTTTAAAAAGTTGTTTTCATTTTTAAGAACTGTGTATTTATTCGCCCCTTAATTCCGGATTCGGTGCTCTTTTTACAAATATGTATACACTTCTGGACTTTAAGAAGGCAAGTTAAAGTATGAACGCACGCAGACGCACGTGTGACGCGGGATTTTGCAGTCTCAGACTACGCAAGAACTTTTATTCTAGCTCACAGAGCAGCTGAAGTTACACATTATTCCAAAATATATGAAAAATACCCTGCATCGTCTTGCAGTCTATTCATGGTAGTCTGTTTCCGTCAAAAGGGAAACACAAACCAAGCCAGCACTCCTGTTTAGTGTACTCTTTCAAGAAATCTTTGAAAACACATTGTCTGCTATTCTTGGTATACCAATCATTCAGGGAAAAAAAACACAAAGTGAAATGATAACACCAAACATCAACGCTTTAGTGTGTCTACTATTCTTGGCATACTAATCACTCAGAAAAAAAACCTCAAGGTGAAATAATAACAAGGGTTTATTTTTAAATGTTTATCTTTTGCAAACAAACCTTAGAAATCAAGGTGAAAAAATATGAACAAGAATCACCGCATTGATATGTCCAGTATATTTGAGGTGACATCTTTTTAAAGAAATTAACTTGACTTAATTGGCAGCACCAGTCTGTTTGGAATATTTTGGGGTGACGACAGGCTTCAGCCAAATCCATTGTGAAGCCCAGGGCCGGACCAAATGAGTTCCTCCTTTTTTGGGGGGGCAAATCAGCGAAGTGGCGAAGCCACAAGCGCGCACCTGCAAAGCAGGCGCGCGAACTAGGGGGGTCCGGGGGCATGCTCCCCCGGAAAATTTTTGAAATCTGGTGCATTCTGGGCCTTGTTTTGAGGGTTAAGAGCAGCATTGTTTTGGTGCTAAAACTAGTAAAAAAAACCAAAAAAACACTCAAAGCAAAGTACATGCTTTTTCCAGGGGTGGGGTTCCGGAACCCCTGGAAACCCCCCCCCCCCCCCCCCCCCCCCCCCCCTGGGTCCGGCCCTGATTAGCCTGATGTTATAATTGGCCGAAGTCGACTTCGCAAGCTTTAGTTCATTAATCTCGGTGCAAGAAGCTTTTTCACCGAATTTTTGGTAAAGAAAATAACCACAGTTGGGCTTTATTAAGGCCAGCCTCAAGACAACTAGGTAAAGCTGCGGCGAGGTACATTTCTAAGATGCGTCAGTAATTGTGACCGGAAGAATAATAAGCTGCATCAACTTGAACCACTGTCTTGCTTCCAGTCTCATCTGGCTATGGTCCCCCCCCCCCCCCCCCCCCCCCCCCCCCCCCCCCCCATCATCAGACCTACCTCCTCTGCCTACTCACCAAAGCTAACATTTAAAGCAGCGAGTGCGCCAGGTGTGTGTTTTTTAACTGGTATTCCTTCCTCAAGGGCAAGAAAAGCACTGCTCACAAAAACCGTTCACTTAAAGTTTAGCAACTACAGTCAATCTGAAGTGTAACAACTTCGCAATAACTGCAAATATTGTACGGTGCGATGAAAAACAAAACAAAACATTAAATCAGGTACAACTAACCGGTTGGTGTTGTTTTTGTTTTTGTTTTGTTTTCTTTCTCGGTATTTTCACATGAAACCAGTTAAAAGGACCACTTTTGTAAGATCGAGATCTCTTGAATACTTGGTAATGATAATTAATGTCCTTTGCTGCTTCGTGTTTTGTTGCTGTTTTGTTACACGCGTCTTTAAACGGGGATGTATAGGTTTCACTCTGGCTGTCTGTTTGATTGTCCTTCTGTCCGCACTAAGATCTCTACCGGCACGGTTGGCCTAGTGGTAAGGCGTCCGCCCCGTGATCGGGAGGTCGTGGGTTCGAACCCCGGCCGGGTCATACCTAAGACTTTAAAATTGGCAATCTAGTGGCTGCTCCGCCTAGCGTCTGGCATTATGGGGTTAGTGCTAGGACTGGTTGGTCCGGTGTCAGAATAATGTGACTGGGTGAGACATGAAGCCTGTGATGCGACTTCTGTCTTGTGTGTGGCGCACGTTATATGTCAAAGCAGCACCGCCCTGATATGGCCCTTCGTGGTCGGCTGGGCGTTAAGCAAACAAACAAACAAAGATCTCTGATGTTTATGGGCCTATTGAACTGAAATTGTGTGTGTAGCTTGGAAGTAGACTAACTGCTTACTTCATTAGCAGTTCTCGGAAGTTTCATCGAAAGACACAGAGTTAGCATGGTCTCAATGAAAGCGTTCATTACTTAGAACATGCAAGAACAAAATCAACATAACTGCTGCAGAAATGATTAAGAGCCAAATGCAGAGTGGTAATTTTATGCTGAAATACTTTTGCAGATTAACAATTCAAGGTGTCGATTGCAATTTTATTCAGGCAATAAAAACACACAAAATCCATTCTCCACACACAAAAAAGTAGCTAGCCTGGCTGTAGATTATACAGTGGAAAAATCATATCATTAACCACTACTGGTCGGAGTTATAATGATTTACAAGACGGTTTTCACAAGAAGGAGAAAGAAGACCCCTTTAAAATTGTGACTGAGATTCGGGTCGGACACAGGTCAACTTTATGTGCAGACTCAGAGACGGTATCCATGTCCCACCCCCGTGTCATCACAGTGGCAAGACTTCGGTCATTCTGCCATAAGTGCAGGTGGCTGATAACACCTAAACACACACACACACCTGTGTATCTCGTCTAAAGTCGGGGGAAATCCGGGAACATGCCCCATTTATTCATGTTTTTATTACTTAATTAGTGGAAGAATCTGTTGTAATGTATGTTTGATGGTGTATGCTTTTAATCAAGCGTTGCTGACTATGAATGTAGATGTAAATGCTTGTATAACTGTGTTTGAATTTTAAATGTGTCAAGCGCAAAGAGCATAATTGTAAAGTTATGATGTTGCGCTATATAAATGCTCATTTATTATTATTATTATTATGGTTTCACCGTGACGGCGTAAAATCAACATTATCACACAAGCCCGCAATGACATTAAGCTTCCAGCTAATGCTAAACTATTAGAAAACACAAAGCCGGGACTGACAGGCGCAGTATAGTGAACAATCAGGCTAAGTCCAGATAAATAGTTATGGATTTTATTTTAGTACTTGAATTGTAATTATCCGCCCAAACGTTTGACGCACAAAGAATACTACCTGTGACGTCAACATCAATTAAGAAGAGTCAGCAAAAAGCAATTAGCTTAATAAGTAGATTAGATCCGTCGGTAGCGGTGTCTGATAAATCGGTTTGAGGGCTATTTTGTGAGGACATAAAGTAATGTCCGCTGGAACTGACGCCTTCTTCTTTGAAAGACATGCACTTGTGAGCTCGTTGTTAACTGTGATGCTGTTGCCTGTCGGTGTGGGTACATCTTGCCTCACGTTCAAGGAATACAAGTCTTTTGAAAACCGCGATGGTCAGGAAGAACGCCCAACAGCGAGATGTATTGACGACAATGACGATAAGATCAACGATAAGACTACACACACACACACACACACACACACACACACACACACACACACACACACACACACACACACACAACACTCATACGAACACACACACACAAACGAAACACACACACACACACACACACACACACACAACACTCATACGAACACACACACACAAACGAAACACACACACACACACACACACACACACACACACACACACACACACACACACTCACACACCACTCATACGAACACACACAAACAAACGAAACACACACACACACACGTGGATCTTCTAGGGAGATCGAAAACATCTCTTTCGAATCACTTAGTTAATGGCAATGACAAGCAGACGATTTATTTCAATTTACATTTGCTCTCTCTTTGGCGATATTTCAGTCACGTGACCTTTACAGTGCAATGGCCGGGAATTTCAATCGCTCTTTGAGACCGTTCCAGGGCACTGAATGCAAGTAAACCCACACACACCCACAAAATTAACAACCGAAAAACAAGCTCAAACCCACTTTTCAGATTTCTTTGATTTTTATCACAGCTCTTAGGCTGTTTTCTCGTTTTTGAAAAGTCAAAATATGATTATAATCTCCTGCATAGATGCATCCCAGTCTTCGTAAAAATAGGATCGCTGGTAATCTTTGTCACGTGGCCTCTCACTTGCTGTTTGTGGAGTTTGTGTGATCCTCATGCATGATTGGAATTAATGTTGCTACCTTTGCCTTGAAATCTGCAAGACCTTCTCGGGGATGTGCTTTTAATATGTCTGTCTTTCTCTCTCTCTCTCTCTCTCTCTCTCTCTCTCTCTCTCTCTCTCTCTCTCTCTCTCTCTCTCTCTCTCTCTCTCTCTCTCTCTCTCTCTCTCCCGGATCCCCCCCCACACCCCTTCTCTCTCTCTCTCTTTCTCTCTCTCTCTCTCCCTCTCTCTATCTCCCTCCCTCTCTCTCTCTCTCTTATTTTTCTTCTCTCTCTCTCTCTCTCTCTCTCTCTCTCTCTCTCTCTCTCTCTCTCTCTCTCTCTCTCTCTCTCTCAGACTGCGCAAGAACTATTTGACTGACACATATGCGATGGCCATACGCGCTACTATCGATGCAAAATCACAAACAAAAACCATTGTACGTTTAAGGCAAAGCTTGTAATGGACTCGAAAGAGACTTTAATGCTTGCAATGTTTTAACAACATGTTGTTACATTTTGGCAGATTAAAAAAAACGGTTGGCCTTCTGGGTCTTCTACAGAGAGAATTCCATTGGTAAAAAATACACAAGGGGTATTTCATGCAAAAAGGCTTGAAGGGCATAACAACTTCAATGTTTTAATCAAGAAAAAATATTGTTAACTAACTTAACGTCCCAATAACAGGAATGGATCGTCGGTGAGATGCTGAGCAGCACAATTTAAAAACAAAACAAAAAAACAAAACAATGAAGAACAAACTCGTCCTGCAATTTACAACCGAAAGAAGGAGAAAGAAAAATATAAACTTCATGACCGCTCCTAAATGCTTCATTTTGCCCAGATTTCAATGAAGAAATGGTGGGTTTTGTTTCAAAGTAGCAATGGGAAATGAGCTGCTGAAGTTAATTCTATACACCACTGCCAACTCTCACGGGCTTGTTCTAGTTAGACACTGCGTCCCATAACATTAATCGGAATGGCCTTGGCGTGGACTTAGCATGTTTTAGAGGTAAACAACATTCATGATCCGCCCACTTACCTTTTCCTCACTTCCCTTTTAGTTTTCATCTCTCCACTGCGTGCTAAGGGAACCAATCTCATTTTGTTGCTTTGTGGGATTTCGCACAAGCACAGATGCTTGCGTTTTGCTTTATTTGTTAGTTTTTTTGTTAGTGAGTGAGTTTGTTAGTTAGTTAGTTAGCTAGTTAGTTAGTTAGTTAGTTAGTTAGTTAGTTAGTTAGTTAGTTAGTTAGTTAGTTAGTTAGTTAGTTAGTTAGTTAGTTAGTTGGGTTTTTTCTCCGTTTTTTCTTTCTTTCTTTCTTTTTTTCTTTCTTTAATGTTTTTTGTTTTTTCATTTGCTCACTCACCTCACTTCAATGCCCGACATACTAATCACTTTCTTTTCTTTTTTTTAGCCGATAGATCGACTGAATGTTTTAATCAAGATTTATGGCACACATTTTACTCTTACCTCTCCTAAAAAAAAAACTGCTGAAATTTGACCGTATCACACTAACACACTGCCTTTGTAACAAATTATCTTGAACGTTACAGTCATTGCAACAATGAGGCAGTAATGTGGTTTTGAATTCAGTTCCAACTCTCTCCCTCACCCCCCACCCCCCCCCCCCCCACCACCCACCCCCCCCCCCCTACCCCCCCCCCCAAAAAAAAAAAAATAAGAAGGAAAAAAAAGAATTTGTTGAAAGAAAAATCATGAATGAAATAAAAGGAAAAAATCGTTTAACCCTGCAACGCCCTTTCTCTCTCCATTCTATTATTAACGATTAACAATCATTTCCTTGGTTTCAGCACGGACCTACATTCTACTGGATGGCTGTCTCAGGATCTAGGTCACTTTAGTGGGAATATCGGTCAACTTCGAAACCTGGGGACCAGCCACTTCCGGTTCCCCTTTCAGAGTAATGAGATTGCTGGGGCCGTAGAATTGTTCATCCAGTTTTGTCCTTTTTTTCCAAAGTTGATATTAGTCGGAAGAAACAAGGACACGTGTGGTACGTGGGGGTATTTCCCGGCGAGTTTTCAGTGTTGTTGTTGTTGCGAAGCGAAGCGGCTTCCCAGTGCGGAAGGCAGGCAGTGTGTGCATCAACAGTGTTGTTGTGATGGATGGATGAGTGAGTGATCAGGGTGAATGAGTTAGTTAAACTGTGACTGAATATCTATTGATTGATTTATATTAAATTGAACATTAGGGGGGGTAGAAATGCACCATTGTGCACTCGTCTTGATGTAAGGAACACTACTGCAGTCTCCAACAGCTTCAAAGTGGGTTAGACAGGCTCTTGATAAAGACTGAGGCAAAATGTGCCAAATCACACATTGTCTTGTAAGAAGGAAACATCTTCATTTGTCAACTTTCTGCACTTTTTTGACTTTGAGTGCATAGCCACAATGGTCACAGACAAGATGCATCAAACAGATTTCAAAAAGACCCCAAACTGAACTTGTTATGACTATTTGTAACCCCTCTCACCTTTTTGACTTGGCCGTACCCAAGCCAAAAGGCTAAAAAAATCATAACTAATTCCATGTTGACTTTTTGGTGGGGTGGACCTATTGTTCCAGACTCGCCTTGATTAGAGCAACACTAGTGCAGTGTCCAACAGCTTTTAAAATTTGTTTTGACCTCTTGACAATGTACATGTCAACAATCCCTGACTGTGATGTAGAAAGAAAACATCTTCATTTCTCCCCTTTCTCCACTTTTTTTGTGTGTCAGTGCATAGCCACAATGGTCACAGAAAAGATGCAGCAAACAGATTTGAAAAAGACCCAAAAGTGAACTTGTTATGACTATTTCTAACCTTTCCCACCTTTTTGACTTGGCCGTACCCAAGCCAAAAGGCTAAAAAAATCATAACTAATTCCATGTTGACTTTTTGGTGGGGTGGACCTATTGTTCCAGACTCGCCTTGATTAAAGCAACACTAGTGCAGTGTCCAACAGCTTTTAAAATTTGTTTTGACCTCTTGACAATGTACATGTCAACAATCCCTGACTGTGATGTAGTAAGAAAAAATCTTCATTTCTCCCCTTTCTCCACTTTTTTGTGTGTCAGTGCATAGCCACAATGGTCACAGAAAAGATGCAGCAAACAGATTTGAAAAAGACCCAAAACTGAATTTGTTATGAATATTTCTCACCTTTTTTGGACTTAAAAAAATTTGGCCCAACAAACACAGCAAAAATCTTCATTTTTCCCCTTTCTTCATCATTTTGTCAGATCGAATTCATCCTCGTCCTGTGAGGGAAAAAACCCGTCTATGAAATATTCATAGTTGTTATACGAATTGAAAACAAAAAGGCTATTAATGAGAACACAAACAAGCCAAAGTTTGCAAACTACTAGCTTAGTAGACTAGGAGTAGGAAAGTCTGCAAGTGTACTGTTGCACAACTTACAGTCGACAAAGCGAGTATTTACGGCGACAGGAAAAACAAACAAGTCGCGTAAGGCGAAAATACAATATTTAGTCAAGTAGCTGTCGAACTCACAGAATGAAACTGAACGCAATGCAATTTTTCAGCAAGACCGTATACTCGTAGCATCGTCAGTCCACCGCTCATGGCAAAGGCAGTGAAATTGACAAGAAGAGCGGGGTAGTAGTTGCGCTAAGAAGGATAGCACGCTTTTCTGTACCTCTCTTTGTTTTAACTTTCTGAGCGTGTTTTCAATCCAAACATATCATATCTATATGTTTTTGGAATCAGGAACCGACCAGGAATAAGATGAAAGTGTTTTTAAATTGATTTCGACAATTTAATTTTGATAATAATTTTTATATATTTAATTTTCAGAGCTTGTTTTTAATCCAAATATAACATATTTATATGTTTTTGGAATCAGAAAATGATGGAAAATAAGATGAACGTAAATTTGGATCGTTTTATAAATTTTTATTTTTTTTTACAATTTTCAGATTTTTGATGACCAAAGTCATTAATTAATTTTTAAGCCACCAAGCTGAAATGCAATACCGAAGTCCGGGCTTCGTCGAAGATTACTTGACCAAAATTTCAACCAATTTGGTTGAAAAATGAGGGCGTGACAGTGCCGCTTCAACTTTCACGAAAAGCCGGATATGACGTCATCAAAGACATTTATCAAAAAAATGAAAAAAACGTTCGGGGATTTCATACCCAGGAACTCTCATGTCAAATTTCATAAAGATCGGTCCAGTAGTTTAGTCTGAATCGCTCTACACACACACACACACACACACAGACACACACACACACGCACATACACCACGACCCTCGTCTCGATTCCCCCCTCTACGTTAAAACATTTAGTCAAAACTTGACTAAATGTAAAAACGTAAGCAAGAAGATTTTCAATATTATAAAATCAACAGTTCATAAGTTATACGCGGAAAACATAGTAATAGCTTTCATTTTACCCGAAGAATGTCGTCGACGTTGAAGTTTTTGCAGACGACATTGCTGGTGGAATTGAAACCGGATGTGATCGATCCCCAGCAGTTGGTTTGACCTCGTTTCTCTCACTGCCTGACAAGGCGAAAGAGAGAGCGCGCGCACTGAGACAGCCATCCAGTAGAATGTAGGTCCGTGGTTTCAGTGTGCAAAAACCCTGCACATTCCACAGCCTTTGCCCAATCTCTTGCGAAAGTTTAACGTCGCTAATATTGCGTTGACAGGAGACGAGCGTCACCGTATACCCGTGTATTCGACAGAGAACACAGGGAAAAGAAAGAAGATCAAACTTGGCCTTCCAAAGGTTCATTTACCCTTTTACAGGGAAAGGGCCACTGGCAGCTGATTACTTTCCTAGATCCTGTGATCAGGCTTGTGACTTTGTCCTGTCTTTTCCCTTTTTTAATTTTTTTTATATTTTTTTTTACCTGTTTTTCCAACTTCCGCTTATTGTTTTATCATGAACTTAAAAAAATGCACACTCGCACACACAGAAAGAAAAAGAACTCGTCTTCTGACGTCTTGCTATTTGTTGGTCTGTTTCCTTAAACTAATGGGCGCACGCACACGGGAAGGGAAAGAATTCTTACAAAGGAAGTAATTGTGTTCGTGTTTTGTAACGTGTGCTTCCTTTTTGTTTCATTGAAGATAGATTTGTTTGTTTGTTTGTTTGTTTGTTTGTTTGCTTAACGCCCAGCCGACCACGAAGGGCCATATCAGGGCGGTGCTGCTTTGACATTTAACGTGCGCCACACACAAGACAGAAGTCGCAGCACAGGCTTCATGTCTCACCCAGTCACATTATTCTGACACCGGACCAACCAGTCCTAGCACTAACCCCATAATGCCAGGCCACTAGATTGACAATCTTAAAGTCTTAGGTATGACCCGGCCGGGGTTCGAACCCACGACCTCCCGATCACGGGGCGGACGCCTTACCACTAGGCCAACCGTGCCGGTTTGAAGATAGATACAATGGAGAGGACAACATCTCTTACAAGAGAAGGTGTACTTTTCGTCTCTTGTTTTTGATTGTGTCTGATGTTCCAAATAGGCTATTATTTTGCGAAGGGATATTTCACTCTCTCTTTCTTTTGCTCTGCTCAGGCTGCCGATTTTGCGAAATGGGCAAATATTAGAGGCCCTTACGCATTTTCGGCAGCCGACTACGCGTAGGCCCTAATGGGCATGTCGCCTAGTCCGCGAATTCGGCAATAGTTAGTTTCGTGCGAGTCTGTGTTTGTGTGGAAGGGTGGGGGTCTGACTAGCGCAACCAGAGTAACGTCATCGGGTTTGACCAAATCACATTTCAATGACTCTAGTGACTAGGGTCGCCGCTAAAACTCACAAACAATACAACTCTAAACTTTCATAAGCCAGTTGCAGAAGGAAGGCCAACCGGCCAACCCTTGCAAAGTCTCAAGTGTAACAATTAGTATTTTGTTGTTGTTGACATTTTAGCGTAGCAAATGGTGTTTAAGTGTAGAATGGTCTTAGATTTATGCTCTTGATCTCAAAACGCTGCCGATTTCGCGAAATGGGCAACGTTTCGTCGATCACGCGAAATGGGAACAAATGTTGCCGATACTGCGAATTCGGCAATT
>NC_090248.1:11076522-11099022 GCF_037325665.1 Littorina saxatilis
TGAGTTGTGAGCGAACCGTCGTGACGTACGTATAACTCCCACGGATTTCCCATGTTGGTTGTTGGTATTCGTGTCTTGCTGAATTGTGATTTGTATTCACGCGTCTATACACGGGACTCACTCACGAACACACCGATGCAGGGGGATACGTGCATGCGTGTGCGTGAAATTCAAATGACAAGTAAGGAGCGATTTTAACTGGAAACCTGCGTGAAATTCATGTGTTAAGAAATGCGAGAAATTCATAGCGTGAAATTCAAAAGTGCGTGAAATTCAGTTGCACCGCCCCCACCCCCCCCCCCAACCCCCACCGCCAGCCCCACGCATCCCTCTCTCTCGCCCTGCCTCTCTTCCCCCGTTCCTCTCTCCCCCCCCCTCCCTCTCTCCCCCCCTCCCTCTCTCTCCCCCTCCTTCTTTCTCCCCCCCCTTCTCTCTTTACCCTTAATTGTCAATCCGTTTTTCATTGCTAAATTCATACGAATAAATAAAAGCTTGATGTTTAGCAAGAATCACCTCTGATTTGTTATTTGCATTGTCACTGAAGACTAAACCGTCAGTGAAACTTAACACTTCGCCACCTGTTTACCTCTTTTTATATTTTAATCCAGACAGCATTATCCACCACCACCCATTATATAAACATTCTATTTGTGTAGTCCCGATATCAATGTTGCACACCTTTTGATGCAGCTTTTAATAATATAAGAGATTTGATTTATACGTATTCCCTGTTTCACTCAATGAATATATATATATTCCCTAAAATATCCAGGTAATATACATATTTCCTGGAATTTGGAGGCCATTTTTAGACGTATTCCCTGACTTATATTTAGCATTCAAAAGGAGATACTTTGATGGAGTGAAAAATCTCTCTCTCTCTCTCTCTCCTCTCTCTCTCTCCTCTCTCTCTCTCTCTCTCTCTCTCTCTCTCTCTCTCTCTCTTATGCTTACAAATATAACAACAATCGCATAACAATAGAATTTACAACACAATATTACACTGTTTGCACCAATGAAGTGAGAAAAAATGACTTTTGTATTGGCAAAATCAACAAGCCGTAATAACTCCAGTTGGCGAGATATATTTTGTTTGTTTGTTTGTTTGTTTGCTTAACGCCCAGCCGACCACGAAGGGCCATATCAGGGCGGTGCTGCTTTGACATTTAACGTGCGCCACACACAAGACAGAAGTCGCAGCACAGGCTTCATGTCTCACCCAGTCACATTATTCTGACACCGGACCAACCAGTCCTAGCACTAACCCCATAATGCCAGACGCCAGGCGGAGCAGCCACTAGATTGCCAATTTTAAAGTCTTAGGTATGACCCGGCCGGGGTTCGAACCCACGACCTCCCGCTCACTGGGCGGACGCCTTACCACTAGGCCACCGTGTTGCGGTTTGGCGGGATATAGTGATCCTTACATTCGTTCGAAAAAAAGACCAATAAAGCTACCCTTTCAAACCATGTTCTGAGTTTTTTTGCTTATTTGCTATTGTGTTTGGTTGTAATATGTTATATAGAATTGTGCATGTGAAGTGATATTATATTTTTTAAATATGGAAAAAGTGAAAGCTGATTGAACATTTATGGACAGATTAATAGATGAAAATGGCTCTCAATAACGACGCAAAAAGGAATTTTACAGGAGCAAGTGAGATTTTACAATAACGTGTTTGATAAAAATGGGAATTTTGTTGAGGAGGATGCTGAAAGTAAAGTTCTTAATTTAAATATTCCTCAGTTAAATGACGAACGAAAATATGGTTTGGAAACTGATTTTACCGTGTTAGAAATCGGCAGGGCGCTGTCTTTATTAAAAAATGGTTCGTCACCAGGTTTAGACGGATTGACTACAAGTTTCATGAAAAAATGTTGCCCTAAAGTAAAAATGATGGTGGTTAATTCCCTTCAAAGTGCATTTAGAGTCGGTGAATTGTCAGATACTCAGAAAAGAGCAGTTATCACGTTGATCCATAAGGATAAAGATTTGCCGAGAGATAGCCTTAAGAATTGGAAACCCTATATCTGTAACCAATACAGATTATAAAATGCTGGCAACATGTTTATCGCAGCGCGTATCTGGTGTTATTTCTGACCTCGTGTCAGAAGATCAGACAGGATGTATTAAGGGAAGAAAGGCAAGTAACTTGATTAGATTAATTGATGATGTCATTAATTACGCTAATGAAAGAAATCAAGCAGGTATATTACTTGCCCTTGACTACGCCCGAGCCTACGATTCCATCTCAAAAGACTATGTGGTCTGGTCCTTTAAAAAATTTGGTTTTGGCGAAAAATTTGTTAAATGGATAGTTTTAAGAGAAGTTAAAAGGGCAATAACCAACCTGGCTCTTCCACGGTCTCAAATAGCATTACATATTGGTTTAATGACAAACACCACGAGCTGCATAAATTATATGGGTTGGATTTCGGAAGAAATAAGTGTAGAATTATTAGCAATACAAATCCGAAGTCACCCCAATATTAAAGGATTTGCCTTACCAGATGTAGGTTTTGCAGAACAAACATCGCGTATCTTGAAACTGGCTATGTACGCCGATGACATAACTGTTTTACTTCAAGATAAAAACGACATGGAAACGGTTTTGAAAATTATTGATGATTTTTCAAATATATCTCGCTTAAAATTAAATAAAAGTGAAACGGAAGCAATGTGGTAGGGATCGCGTAAAACCTGTCAAGAGAAATATTGCGATATTAAATGGAATACCCAGGTTAAAATCATGGGAATTAGTCAGTTTTAAAAATGACATCCCGGCCTCTGAAATTATGGAAAATTGGTCCAAAAAGACTTGAAAAAGTTGAACAAATCATTTGCAGATGGTCAAGAAGAAATTTAAGTATAAGCGGCAAATTATGTATTATTAAGTCCTTCTTAGTTTCACAATTTGTTTACGTTATGCAGGCGCTTCTTGCCCCTGTTAAAGTTCTCGATAAGTTGAATACTATTTTGTTCAGGTTTCTCTGGAAAAGGAAGTATTCAAATACAAAAGCCTTTGAAAAAGTTAAACGAAATGTATTGTGTAATGTGGTGGAAGAAGGTGGTATTAACATGATAAACGTCCACGATATGCAGACTTCTTTTTTACTGACATGGGCAGCAAAACTTCAACAACAAAAACATGAACCGTGGACAACGATTCCGTTAAGTCTTTATCAGGTATTGGGAAGAAATTTACTTTGTTTTAAAGCGCAGCCACAACACTACTAAAACCAAGGTATTGAATGCATTCGATCAAACTTTTAGACAGAAGTTCTCTTAAAATGAATCCATAATAAAGCATTGATTTATGAGAGAGAAGATCGCTTTGGCGATCAATGTTTGTGGAACAATATAAAAGTGGTTTATAAAAATAAAAGCTTATATTTAAAAAAATGGATAGAAGCGCATTTAGATATGGTGAAAGATATTTGGGTTAACGGAGATATGATTCCTTTTAACCAGCTGTGCACAAAGAAAGGATACAGTCCCTCTAGATTTTTTGAGTACCGCGCAGTGAAGACTGCTGTGCGAGCGCTTGCACTTCGCAAAAACACAGCCAGCCCGCGAGCAGGCGAACACAATAATGACCTTGACACACGGAACCCTGTGATCATTAACCCCTCCGCGAGAAAGATTCGCATGCTGATAGTCCAGTCTAAAGCGAGCGAGCCTTGCGCTGCTACATTTTGGTTACATAAATATCAGGTTAAACTAGATCACAGTCATTGGCTGTTAGCAACAAGCAAATGTACAAAAGAAGAAAGATTGCGATTGTTACAATGAAAAATATTACATAATATTTATCCCACGAATATATTATTAAATAAAATGAAAATTAGAGAAACAAAATTATGTACATTTTGTAAACACATTGATTATGTTGAACACTTTTTTTGTCAATGTGAGAAGTTGACGAGCTTTTGGGAAAATGTTGTCCATTATATTTTTAGAAATACAGGATCAAATGTGCACCTCTCAGAACACGATGTCTTGTTTGGTTATCAACCTAGTAATATATGCCAAAATAATAAGGTACTTAATCACATTATTTTGATTGCTAAAATGTGTATTAGTAAATATTAGTATGGTGATAGATACGATTTGAATAGTATCCTTATTGGAAAATAAAATGTACATTAGAAGATTGTGAGTAATGTATAAGTCGAGATGAGGTGAAGTGATATATGACGTTTGTGAATATTATGAGGGGGGTGGGAGGGAGCGGATGGACGAGAATAAGAAAAACAAAAAAAGAAAAAAAAGGAGAAAAAAAAAGTAACCATCTATGGCTCCTCAATTGCTTTTTGTATAAACAACCATGCAAACCACACAAAAAAACCAACAAAAAAAGAAACCGGTTTTCTCCAATTTAAAAAAAACCCAAAAAAACGAGTCGCGTAAGGCGAAATTACTACATTTTAGTCAAGCTGTGGAACTCACAGAATGAAACTGAACGCACTGCATTTTTTCACAGTGACCGTAGTCCGCCGCTCGCGCAAAACCCAGTGAAACTGACGAGACTGTTTAGCGCGGTGATGGTTTCGCTGTGCTGCATAGCACGCTTTTCTGTACCTCTCTTCGTTTTAACTTTCTGAGCGTGTTTTTAATCCAAACATATCATATCTATATGTTTTTTGAATCAGGAACCGACAAGGAATAAGATGAAATTGTTTTTTAATCGATTTCGGAAATTTGATTTTGATCAGAATTTTTTATATTTTTAATTTTGAGAGCTTGTTTTTAATCCGAATATAACATATTTATATGTTTTTGGAATCAGAAAATAATGAAGAATAAGATGAACGTAAATTTGGATCGTTTTATAAAAAAACAATTATTTACAATTTTCAGATTTTGTAATGACCAAAGTCATTAATACATTTTTAAGCCACCAAGCTTAAATACAAAACCGAAGTCCGACCTTTGTCGAAGATTGCTTGGCCAAAATTTCAATCAATTTGATTCAAAAATGAGGGTGTGACAGTGCCGCTTCAACTTTTACAAAAAGCCGGATATGACGTCATCAAAGACATTTATCGAAAAAAAGAAAAAAAAATCCGGGGATATCATACCCAGGAACTCTCATGTCAAATTTCATAAAGATCGGTCCAGTAGTTTACTCTGAATCGCTCTACACACGCGCACGCACACCGGCACAGACAAAACTTGACTAAATGTAAAAAGAGAGAGAGAGAGAGAGAGAGAGAGAGAGAGAGAGAGAGAGAGAGAGAGAGAGAGAGAGAGAGAGAGAGAGAGAGAGAGAGAGAGAGAGAAATGATAATGATGATGATGGAACTTTATTTTTCAAGGATAGAGGTTTAAGGTGACGCCTTTTCTTACAACCGGTCCTTACTTCTAATACAAATGTCTAATAAATGATGAACAAGTAAAGCAACATGACAAATAAACAAAGTAAACGAACGAACCAGCAAACAATCGACAAGTAAGCAAACAAGCAAATAAACATAAACAACAAAATGACAAAGTAAGGCCGACATACAAATCAAAAGCAAAACATGCAACATATTAATTGAGGTTATACATGTAAAGTGATCGACGGTTAAAGTTCCATCCTCACCTATTCACACTTTACTGACACTATACACAACCATCAGTGTGTATAGGAAACAGGTACTTAACGCCTTCGTCCGTACGGGTTACACACTGTGTATAGCCAAACGGTACCTAATGTGGATTTCGTACGTACAGAAGTCACACAGATCCGTCTGCGTATGACCGGTACCTAAGGTGCTCCTCGTCCGTATGTGTGTGTGTGTGTATCCTATATGCGTGCGTGTGTGTGTTTGTATGAGTGTATGTGGGTGGGTGATTGTGGGTGTGCGTGCGTGCGTGCGTGCATGCGTGTGTGCGTGTGCGTGTGTGTGTGTGTGTGTGTGTGTTTGTGTGCGCGTTCATGCTTGCGGGCATGTACGCTGTTTTGCGTACATGCGTATACCTTTGTGCACGTTTGCAATTGTAAACCGACTTGTGTTTTATGCTTTCAGCCAAGCTGATCGGGTGGCGGGATTTCGAGGGTGTGCCGGGGGTGTGCATGGTGATTGGCTGGGCTTGCACCATCGCGTGCGTGGGGTCGTGCCTGACCTTGACCGTGCTGAGCCTCAACCGCTACGTGCTCATCTGCCACCACACCATCTACCGCAAGATCTTCACCTACCGCAACAGCATCATCATTTGCGTCTTCATCGTTCTCTTCGCTTGCCTCCTCATCGTCTTCAACTTTTTCGGCATCGGCGACCACTCCTTTGACTACAAGAGCTTCGAGTGCGTGTGGGACCGCATGGCCACGCACGACTTCACCATCTTCTTCTCCATCGTGCTGGTCTGGATGCCCATGACCGTGTCCGGGATCGCCTACGGCAGGACCTACTGGTACGTCTACAAGGTCCGCAAGACGGTGGCCAAGTCCAGGGGCAAGAGCAGCGTCAGCAGAGTCGGGTCCACCATCCCCATGTCGGAGCAGACGCCACAGGACAACAACACCGGGGGCAAAGTCCTCAGCGTCAAGGCCTGGGCTGGGGCCGAGAGGGACGACGAGGAGGAGGAGGAGGAGGAGGAGAAGAGCGTGAAGGGCGAAGACGACAGGGTGTACGACGGAGAGGACTCCCAGACCAGCGAGAGCACCGTCAACATGGACCAGGAGTCGGACCTGATGGGCCCCACAACTGGCGGCGCGCAGGCCGTGGGCAGCAACCAGCTCACGGTTCCCAAGGGCAGCGCCACCTTCGGAGCCCTCACCAGTTCCCCACCGACAGGGGCAGCGGCACAGAAAGGGGCACAGAAGACCCCAGCGACCCTCCAAACCGCCGGAATGAGCCCCACGACTTCGGACAAGCCTCCGGGTCACCCGGGTCTGAAGCTGGCCAGGCCGCTGTTTATCATCTACGTGGCCTTCACCACCTGCTGGCTGCCCTACTCCCTCGGTGTCAGCTTCGACCGTTACGACACGTTCCCGCACGAGCTGCACGCCTTCATCACGGCCTTCGCCCACGCCAACTCCTCGGTGAACTGGCTGGTGTACTACATGACGCACAACAAGATGCGCCGCGCTTTCCAAGGCCTGCTCAGTTGTCGCAGAACCCGCGGTTCTAAGGCTAGTGTACAACCCCTCACCACGCCGATGACGGTCAGGTCACAGAAACAAGAGGGCTGATGAGGTCGTGTGTTGGGATGGTTGGTTGTAGTTGAATTATACGTCACCAGAGGAGCTGGGATGGTGTTGGATTTCGTGTTCTTGGTCTGAGCAGAACAGAGTTATTCGTCAATACCCAAAGATGCAGACCACCCCATAGATAGAATAGAAACAAGTCGCGTAAGGCGAAAATACAATATTTAGTCAAGTAGCTGTCGAACTCACAGAATGAAACTGAACGCAACGCAACGCAGCAAGACCGTATACTCGTAGCATCGTCACTCCACCGCCCGTGGCAAAGGCAGTGCACGTGGAATTGACAAGAAGAGCGGGGTATTCGTTGCGCTAAGAAGGATAGCACGCTTTTCTGTACCTCTCTTCGTTTTAACTTTCTGAGCGTGTTTTTAATCCAAACATATCATATCTATATATTTTTGGAATCAGGAACCGACAAGGAATACGATGAAAGTGTTTTTAAATTGATTTCGAAAAAAAAAATTTGATAATAATTTTTATATATTTAATTTTCAGAGCTTGTTTTTAATCCAAATATAACATATTGATATGTTTTTGGAATCAGCAAATGATGGAGAATAAGATAAACGTAAATTTGGATCGTTTTATAAATTTTTAATTTTTTTTACAATTTTCAGATTTTTAATGACCAAAGTCATTAATTAATTTTTAAGCCACCAAGCTGAAATGCAATACCGAACCCCGGGCTTCGTCGAAGAGTACTTGACCAAAATTTCAACCAATTTGGTTGAAAAATGAGGGCGTGACAGTGCCGCCTCAACTTTCACGAAAAGCCGGATATGACGTCATCAAAGACATTTATCAAAAAAATGAAAAAAACGTTCGGGGATTTCATACCCAGGAACTCTCATGTCAAATTTCATAAAGATCGGTCCAGTAGTTTAGTCTGAATCGCTCTACACACACACACACACAGACACACACACACACGCACACACGCACATACACCACGACCCTCGTTTCGATTCCCCCTCGATGTTAAAATATTTAGTCAAAACTTGACTAAATATAAAAAGACCACATTTGGGGAATTGCCTTCGTGGTGAAGATTTGGAGAGGAGTTGCTTGCCGAGATGACTGACGTTACACTACATGAAGATCATAGCTTGTGCTGTCCTGTTACCTTGTGACTTGTACGTCTTGTGAAAACCTTACGATCATTCTGACATCGTCACTGTCCTTCGATATATAAAAAAACAAGTCGCGTAAGGCGAAAATACAATATTTAGTCAAGTAGCTGTCGAACTCACAGAATGAAACTGAACGCAATGCCATTTTTCAGCAAGACCGTATACTCGTAGCATCGTCAGTCCACCGCTCATGGCAAAGGCAGTGAAATTGACAAGAAGAGCGGGGTAGTAGTTGCGCTAAGAAGAATAGCACGCTTTTCTGTACCTCTCTTTGTTTTAACTTTCTGAGCGTGTTTTTAATCCAAACATATCATATCTATATGTTTTTGGAATCAGGAACCGACAAGGAATAAGATGAAAGTGTTTTTAAATTGATTTCGACAATTTAATTTTGATAATAATTTTTATATATTTAATTTTCAGAGCTTGTTTTTAATCCAAATATAACATATTTATATGTTTTTGGAATCAGCAAATGATGGAGAATAAGATAAACGTAAATTTAGATCGTTTTATAAATTTTTATTTTTTTTTACAATTTTCAGATTTTTAATGACCAAAGTCATTAATTAATTTTTAAGCCACCAAGCTGAAATGCAATACCGAAGTCCGGGCTTCGTCGAAGATTACTTGACCAAAATTTCAACCAATTTGGTTGAAAAATGAGGGCGTGACAGTGCCGCCTCAACTTTCACGAAAAGCCGGATATGACGTCATCAAAGACATTTATCAAAAAAATGAAAAAAACGTTCGGGGATTTCATACCCAGGAACTCTCATGTCAAATTTCATAAAGATCGGTCCAGTAGTTTAGTCTGAATCGCTCTACACACACACACACAGACACACGCACATACACCACGACCCTCGTTTCGATTCCCCCTCGATGTTAAAATATTTAGTCAAAACTTGACTAAATATAAAAAGCACCATTAGTAGCTTGTTCCCAGCAAATATAAGTATGTCTCCTGAAAATGTTTTGTCAGAGCTGGCGACTGACTTCTTCTTCGTTGCACCGCCATGATTCAGCCTACCCTGTCCGTCGTAAGGATAATTTTGTCGATGACATAGACGATCTCCACGCACTCTCCTTTGTTCACTATCACCGGCAGTAGCTTGGTGACCAGCTGTAATGAGAATGTTCTTTGGCGTCCAATATGTCGTCTTCTTTGTCACGCCATCATGAATACACCTGCGCTGTCATCGTGAAGAGTCTTTTGTTTAGAAAATGGCACGCTACTATAGTAGAACCATCAGCGGTACTTGTGTGTCCTAACGCTGGTCTGTCTTATCATGAGGATTTGTGACCCTCCACCACGAAATGAGTCGCATGTCACCTTTGCATGATTTTCATATTTTTACATTTTCCTAAAGAGTTTTTTATGCTCTATCCAGTGGTGAAAACCGTTTTAGAAAAGAGCGAAAACTGTTTGAGTTATAAGCCTGTGACGAAGGTGACCCTCACACTGTTACCAGACACTCCCCGGACTTATATCAAGCCTAGCGCAGAACCGCGCGAGGTGACATGCGACTCATTTCGTGGTGGAGGGTCACATTTGTTCCGCGTTTGTCACTGATCTCTTCTTTGTTGCACCGCCATGAATAAAGCTGAATTTCACAGACCAGCGTTGGTCATTGCGATACGTGTATGCGGCTTGGTCATATGCTTCGTCGTGTTGCTATGCTTCGTGACTTAGATCAGTGCTGTCTCATCACCCAATCTCTATTGGCTCACCGTCGTAACAGTGTGGATCCCTTTCTGCAAAAGTAATGATTGTCATCTCCATTGTTAGATATGAATGATGAGAGTAAGGATTGACATCTTCATGGTTTGATATGAATGATCATAGTAACAATCGACATCTTCATGGTTTAATATGAATGATCATAGTAACAATCGACATCTTCATGGTTTGATATGAATGATCATAGTAACAATCGACATCTTCATGGTTTGACTGGATGATCATAGTAACTATCGACATCTTCATGATTTGACTGAATGATCATAGTAACAATCGACATCTTCATGGTTTGATATGAATGATCACAGTAACGATCGACATCTTTATGGTTTCATATGAGTTCAGATTCGTGCCGTCCAGCTGTAAAGTAACTCACTTGTTCGTAACTTGGTGACTTCCCTGTGTTTTGAGTGAACTTTTGTGACGTCGGTAACTTAATTTGACCCCGTGTTCGTTGTACAGCTTCAAGTGTGCTCATGGTGTCCCAATGTGCTAAACAAAACCCCACCTGTTCCAATTCCTGAATGACTGTTCATCTTTGACTCTGTTGCCTTGTCTTGAAAACGTGTATCCTTCGTCTTCTGGTTGTGCCCTGAGATTGACTTTTGCGGTTAAATAGACAATGCAATGAATGAGTAACGAACACTTTTTCCATTCTGATTAAGGACTCGTGGTGTCTTGAAAGGCCTTAGAAATGTGCGTGCTGCATTGTCTGCTTGTGTCCTGATATGACCGATGCGGTTAAACGGATAATGCCCCGAATTAGTAACACTGTAACCATTCTTATGAAGAATGAGTAGGACAGTATCGTTCATGAGTTGTCTCCAGTAAATCGTTGTGTCATCACGAGGTTGTTATTGCGCTCCTGACTAAGTTGATTGCCTGGATACTTGTTCAGCGTTGAGACCATAGCAACGGCCCCCTTAAACTCAAACGAGCGATGACTTGCTGCAGCAGTGATGGGTACAGACAGGCTTCCTTTAGTGGACACAACGTAGAGACCTGTTTTCACTGCTTAACAGTATTTATTCCCCCCTCTGCTTCTTTACCTCTGTAAACTTGTAGAGCTAGTTATTTTTCGATAAACACCCAGCAACCAAACAAATAACGACCCAGCAACAGCCTGAATCCTCGATAGCGCAATGGGTTGAGAAGCTGTTCTGCGTCGGTACTACTTTTGCGACTGAAAAGTTCCGAACGCTCTAATGTACGAAGTATACATCTCTGGAGCAAACAATACAAACATACCGCATTTAAATTAACAACTACAGGCTTGAACACATGAATCTCCATATAAAATCCATGAGTTTGGTTGTTTTCTGAATCTAGGTCTGCTGTGCACAAACGTTCATCACAAGCAAATTCCCAAGGCAAGTAACTCTCATACTTTGTCTAGCGACAAGAGTAGTTCCCCTTTCAAATTTCTTTTCACTCAGTTTCTTCGACAACAGACTGCAATCCGACGGTCAGTTTTCAACAATATTTCATTTAATAAACAGATCACACGCAACCAAATGCACACATCTCATCAATTTAAACAACATAAAGCGGTTTCATACACTATTTTCCCCAGAAAACTGAACTTCATACAGTTTTTAACGTTGGAACACGGGTGCAAAAGTTCGTCTGCTAGTCCCATTTGACGAAAGAACATTATCCTAAGCGATACCAAAACATAATATACAGAACACACAATATCTGCCTTTGCCGCCACAGCAGAATAACAACATATCTGTGTACTTGATTTTAGTCCAAAATAGGAAAACTGACAAGAAGTGTTAACAGAATGAAATTATTTGCACGGAATTATACAACCGCGTATTAATCGATCGCCTGCGCAGGTTGACTGGTTGAGTGAATAGGATTCGATCAAACTTTTGCAAAAAAACTCCTCTTTTCTTTGAATAACTGAAGAAAGGAGGAATAAAGAGGTTACACACCTCGTCTCAGTGATTATAAAAAAACAATGGTCTCAGTTCGCGGTCATGAAAAAGCTCGCTAAAGCTCGCATTTTTCATGATCCGCTAACTTCGACCATTATTTTTAATAATCACTGAGACTCGGCATGTAACCTCTACTTATAAGGAGCTCCGACTCAAAAGGAACGAGCATGAACAGCGTTTTTCGGTTTGTTCAATGATTGAAAGCTAGGTGTATGCGTGATCTCGTTTTCTCTTCAGGAACTATGGTAAGCAGACTTTAAGTCTCTTATGTCTTTGATTCGCACTGCCGGCAGGCTTGCTCAAAACTTGACTGACAGTAGTATACAATCTTCTTCTTCATGTAATCAAACTTTCGAAAGCTGGATTGTGGTTTGATTTTGTTGTTGAATCCCCGTATTCTGGAGGGCAGCAAGTGCTCGAATTCATCCTTGCAAAAAAAAAATGTGAAAAAAGAAAACATCTCACTTCTGAGCTTTCTGCAGTTAGGCCGTAATTTGCCCAGTGCATTATGACTTTGGGATTTGGTCCCAGGTTTAAAGATTGTGCGACTGACTGCAATTATTAAGCGGCGTCTGGCCAAAGAGTTGTCGAGTCAACCATGTTGTAGGTGACTTGGGTTTGAATGCACTGTCACCAGGACCATTCCGCAAAGAGGTTCTATTGCGGGCTTTTTACGAACGATTTTTATTATGAAAACTTTGCCGGATCCTGAGTAGTACTGATGAACAGTTACGCTTACTGACTTCAGTATGTTTTGTGGCAGCATTACTCTTTATATCAAAAGGATGAGCTTATGTTACCCCGTCCCAACCCCTACCCTAACACGCTAAATCCCTTTGTGTATTTTTACCCCGAATGAACGACGGATGGAAGTAATGCTAAAGTGACTTCTGTGTGTTTTGTGGCTTTCCCAGTGATATATTAGGAGCATGAACCACAACCCTCCTCCATACTCCCATCCCCTAAACACACGCACGCACGCACACACACACGTACACTCACACACGTACACACAAACGCACACACTCTCACATGTATATATACACACGCACAAACACACAGACTTACACATACACACACACACACACACACACACACAAACTAACACACACACTTACACACACAAACACACACACACACACACACACACACATACTGTGTTTCGTGGCTATATAAAGGACAGTGTGAACCTCCCCTCCCTCCAATACACATACATTCCAGTCAACCGGCACGGTTGGCCTTGTGGTAAGGCGTCCGCCCCGTGATCGGGAGGTCGTGGGTTCGAACCCCGGCCGGGTCATACCTAAGACTTTAAAATTGGCAATCTAGTGGCTGGTCCGCCTGGCGTCTGGCATTATGGGGTTAGTGCTAGGACTGGTTGGTCCGGTGTCAGAATAATGTGACTGGGTGAGACACGAAGCCTGTGCTGCGACTTCTGTCTTGTGTGTGGCGCACGTTATATGTCAAAGCAGCACCGCCCTGATATGGCCCTTCGTGGTCGGCTGGGCGTTAAGCAAACACACAAACACACAAACATACATTCCAGTCAGCCAGTGCATCCGCCTATAACAACCTCTCCCCGGCCCCTCAGTGATGACTCTCTGTGGTATCTTACAAATAAACCTTTCAAAATACAAAGCCAGTGAAGAAGAAGGAGCTAACTTCTTAGTGGTTGAATTTCGCACAAGCTGTGATCCCTCGTTATGGCTGTTCGTGTTTTGTGTCAAGACATGTGACGCGATGATTTGTAAAGGCTCAGTCTCTCACGTGTAAACAGTGTTCGATCACCTTCTCAGATATGGCCAGGCTTTTACTGTACATGGGATAAGACCAACCTTGCATCCCGAAAACCAATAGCCTAGGTGCTCTTTGTTTACAATGGTGGGTTTTTTTTTTTTTTTTTTTTTTTTTTTTTTTTTTTGGGGGGGGGGGGGCTTGAATTCATTTCTAAACGGACACTAGTGGCATTCTATAAACTAATTCATTAAAATCTCACCCTGCACAGGAAGCAGTCAGGATGCCACAGTTGGTATTAGTCTCTGTGGAGGGATGTGGCCCTATCCAATGTAAGGCCAAAAAAAAATTAGGTCTGTTTACGATAACATAGGCCAAAAAATTAGGGTCGGTAGGTCGGGTTTTTTTTTTTTTTTTTTTTTTTTTTTTTCCAAAAAACCATATTTTTACGTTATTTTGCAAAAAAAACTAAAAGATTTTTTTTTTTTTTTTTTTTTCCCAAATGCCCAAAAAAAAGTCTAGGGTCGCGCGAAAAAAATAGGGTCGGTCGGGTTACCGTAAACAGACCTATTTTTTTTTTTGGCCTAAAAGCCTGACATTGTGAGCCCAACCTTTTTCACAAGAAGGACTGGGGTTTTCAACGGCAGTTTGCGTCAAATGCAATGTGTAATGTTGTCACTTATCAGTGTGTCACTCAGCGTGCGGTTGTGTCAGTTTCCTGTGTTTTGGGTTTAACTATACCTTCCGCCTCAGACGAACTTTGGTTGACGTATGTTATTCTTTGTATGGACAAAATTAGAGGCAGAAACTTTGGACATTTGACGATTTTTCAGAACGATATAATTTGTATTGTATACGTGTGTACCATATTTGCTATGATAATACACTAGGACGATACCGTCCCAGCACAACATGATTAGCTTCAAATCTGTCAAACTACATCCACACTAACGTACAAGACACGTCAATTCCAGTACATTATTGATATCCAATGCGCGTCTTTATACCGCAAAAAAATAATATGCTCCGAAAAACAGACAAATCAGTGTCCCGGTAGTGTAACATTTACTTACAGTAAAAATTGGTTGACAGAACTGTTATCTCACGTGAGCTTTGTAGGCTTTGCCTCTTGTTTTATAACAATGTAAGCCTTTGGGAATATAATCAAGAGATGAGAATAGAAAAGAAAGAAAGTCAGATAATGTAAAAAAGAAAAAAATAATAATAAAGTAAAAGAAAGAAAAACATAAATTCTGAATAGATTAACTATGTTTACGGCTTATACCTGAAGGAAAGTGTCTTTTACTACTCTTATGTCATTCTATGTGTTGAACCAATGCATACCTCACTTTTTCTCGTTTTCTAATCTGTAAATAATTTCTTCGTAATGCATATATATACACTTTGTTTCGGTTTGTTTGTTTGTTTGTTTGCTTAATACATTAAAGCAGAGACATTACAGTACAAATTAATGAGTGAGGAACATATAGTTTTGCTCAAGGTGCAAGTTAAGCTAGTTAAGACTTGATCGAATATTTTGTGCATCATGACTTTCTTGAATTGTTATGCCCTTCACTATGTTTATCGTTGTGCACAGACCGGCACGGTTGGCCTAGTGGTAAGGCGTCCGCCCCGTAATCGGGAGGTCGTGGGTTCGAACCGGTGTCAGAATAATGTGACTGGGTGAGACATGAAGCCTGTGCTGCGACTTCTGTCTTGTGTGTGGCGCACGTTATATGTCAAAACAGCACCGCCCTGATATGGCCCTTAGTGGTCGGCTGGGCGTTAAACAAACAAACAAACAAATCGTTGTGCACCTAACCTAACATGTGAAGGTAATATAATGTGACTGTTACATTTCTCTCTCTCGTAAGTTGCTATGTACACATCTTAATTGTTTATGTGTTTGTGAATATGATTGTGACAAGTAAAATATATATTCAATCTTGAAGACATACCCTGCGTCTATTGTGGTGTATTTACATTGATTTCGCTTGGCCTAAACGGGTTTTGACAACTATTGTGTTTGCTGTCAGGTTATGCTATCACTGTCTCTGTCTGTCTGTCTGTCTGTCTGTCTGTCTGTCCCTCTCTCTCTCTCTCTCTCTCTCTCTCTCTCTCTCTCACCTCTCTCTCTCTCTCTCTCTCTCTCTCTCTCTCTCTCTCTCTCTCTTGTTTCTCTTTCTTTGTCTCTGTCTGTCTCTCATTGTATGTTTGTCTGCCTGTCCGCCTATCTCTCTTTGTCTCTGTCTCTCTATCTCTCTCTTCCTCTCCCTCTCTCTATATCTCTCTCTCAGTCTCTCTCTCTCTCTCTCTCTCTCTCTCTCTCTCTCTTCTCTTTAGTTTATATACGTTTATATAGTTTATATATGTGTCAAATACAGTTCACGGTGTTGTTTTTGAGTCACTTGAGAAAAAGTGACTCTATGTAATCGGTCAGTGTTAGTCTGTCCGGCCGGCCGGCCGTCCGTAGACACCACCTTAACGTTGGACTTTTCTCGGAAACTATCAAAGCGATCGGGCTCATATTTTGTTTAGTCGTGACCTCCAATGACCTCTACACTTTAACGATGGTTTCGTTGACCTTTGACCTTTTTCAAGGTCACAGGTCAGCGTCAAAGGAAAAATTAGACATTTTATATCTTTGACAAAGTTCATCGGATGTGATTGAAACTTTGTAGGATTATTCTTTACATCAAAGTATTTACATCTGTAGCCTTTTACGAACGTTATCAGAAAAACAAGGGAGATAACTAGCCTTTTCTGTTCGGCAACACACAACTTAACGTTGGGCTTTTCTCGGAAACTATAAAAGTGACCGGGCTCAAATTTTATGTGAACGTGACTCATTGTGTTGTGAATAGCAATTTCTTCCTGTCCATCTGATGCCTCATATAATATTCAGAACTGCGAAAGTGACTCGATCGAGCGTTTGCTCTTCTTGTTGTTTTTAAACCTGTTCGTCCGCATTCTTGCACACTCACGAGCATAAGAAACAGTTTAAAGACCACTTTCTTACTCTGAACAATTTACATGTCGAATTTCAAGATACATCCTTCTCCTTTACACAATCATGTAAGCTACCACAGATCTGCTCTTAGATCTGCACTTAGGATAAGAATATCCGTCCACTAGAACACACACCAAACATTTTCTGACTGCTACTTGTGCAAATTGGAATGAAAATGAAATAGAATAATGTTGGTGTCCGCTACAAAATTAATCCAGCCAAACATATACTCCGCTCTACACGAGAGACATGCCCTTGTTTTTTTTGGTGTTGGTCAAAATGTAAGGATACTCTTGTCTTTGTAAAATCCTATTGGTCTGCTCTTTGCTGGTTCCCAAGATTGTTTACACGAGAAGGACATTATATGGAATTATCCTGAAATCGAGAATGATAGCGAGAATGCCAGCGTAAAAGTCAAATGATTTTCAAAGGGGGCGACTCTTCGGCTCGGCTATCTAAAGAAACAAAACAACACGAAAAACCGCGAATGCATAGCTATCAAAAAACCTAGTTCAGCGGTGTAAGTACAAACAATTTAAGTCACTTATACATGCTTTTTTTTTTTTTTTTTTACATGGAATGTAAAGTTTCTTTGAGCCAAACTTTGACCCTTGAAATAGAATTCACATGTTCTGCTTGTCACCAGATTTCCAACGTCCCTCAACAATCTGTGTAGACGTGGCGTTTACTGAACGTTTTCCTAAAGACTGTCCTTAATTGATTTCGAAGTTGACTTAGCGAAGAGTTTGCAAAGTCTTTTCATCGAAAATGTAGTGCTAAAGCCTGTCCTTAATTGATTTCGAAGTTGACTTGGCGAAAACTTTGCAAAGTCTTGTCATCGAAAATGTAGTGCTAAAGCCTGTCCTTAATTGATTTCGAAGTTGACTTGGCGAAAACTTTGCAAAGTCTTTTCATCGAAAATCAGTAGTGCTAAAGCCTGTCCTTAATTGATTTCGAAGTTGACTTGGCGAAAACTTTGCAAAGTCTTTTCATCGAAAATGTAGTGCTAAAGCCTGTCCTTAATTGATTTCGAAGTTGACTTAGCGAAGAGTTTGCAAAGTCTTTTCATCGAAAATGTAGTGCTAAAGCCTGTCCTTAATTGATTTCGAAGTTAACTTAGCGAAGACTTTGCAAAGTCTTTTCATCGAAAATGTAGTGCTAAAGCCTGTCCTTAATTGATTTCGAAGTTAACTTAGCGAAGACTTTGCAAAGTCTTTTCATCGAAAATGTAGTGCTAAAGCCTGTCCTTAACTGGGCCAAGTCGACTACGCGAAGAATACTTCGCGAAGCTGGCCGCACGAAGCTTTAGCACTGAGTTTTTGGCAAAAAGACTTCGCGAAGAATACTTCGCGAAGCTGGCCGCACGAAGCTTTAGCACTGAGTTTTTGGCAAAAAGACTTCGCGAAGAATACTTCGCGAAGCTGGCCGCACGAAGCTTTAGCACTGAGTTTTTGGCAAAAAGACTTCGCGAAGAATACTTCGCGAAGCTGGCCGCACGAAGCTTTAGCACTGAGTTTTTGGCAAAAAGACTTCGCGAAGAATACTTCGCGAAGCTGGCCGCACGAAGCTTTAGCACTGAGTTTTGGGCAAAAAGACTTCGCGAAGAATACTTCGCGAATCTGGCCGCACGAAGCTTTAGCACTGATTTTTTGGTAAAAAGACTTCGCGAAGAATACTTCGCGAATCTGGCCGCACGAAGCTTTAGCACTGAGTTTTTGGCAAAAAGACTTCGCGAAGAATACTTCGCGAAGCTGGCCGCACGAAGCTTTAGCACTGAGTTTTTGGCAAAAAGACTTCGCGAAGAATACTTCGCGAAGCTGGCCGCACGAAGCTTTAGCACTGAGTTTTTGGCAAAAAGACTTCGCGAAGAATACTTCGCGAAGCTGGCCGCACGAAGCTTTAGCACTGAGTTTTTGGCAAAAAGACTTCGCGAAGTATACTTCGCAAAGCTGGCCGCACGAAGCTTTAGCACAGAGTTTTCGGTAAAAAAGACTTCGCGAAGTATACTTCGCGAAGCTGGCCGCACGAAGCTTTAGCACAGAGTTTTCGGTAAAAAAGACTTCGCGAAGAATACTTCGCGAATCTGGCCGCACGAAGCTTTAGCACTGAGTTTTTGGCAAAAAGACTTCGCGAAGAATACTTCGCGAAGCTGGCCGCACGAAGCTTTAGCACTGAGTTTTTGGCAAAAAGACTTCGCGAAGAATACTTCGCGAATCTGGCCGCACGAAGCTTTAGCACTGAGTTTTTGGCAAAAAGACTTCGCGAAGAATACTTCGCGAATCTGGCCGCACGAAGCTTTAGCACTGAGTTTTTGGCAAAAAGACTTCGCGAAGAATACTTC
Organism: Littorina saxatilis; assembly: GCF_037325665.1. Lineage (NCBI taxonomy): Eukaryota > Metazoa > Mollusca > Gastropoda > Littorinimorpha > Littorinidae > Littorina > Littorina saxatilis. The sequence continues at coordinate 11,095,621 of NC_090248.1, forward strand.
GCGAATCTGGCCGCACTGCGAAGCTTTAGCACTGAGTTTTCGGTAAAAAGACTTCGCGAAGTCGATTTCGGGCTCAATGAAGGACAGAGTGAAAGCCTCGTGCCGCGAGTTTCTTGAAGTAGACTTTGCTTAATTAATATCAGGCTTCACGCTGTCCTGTCCAAACGATTCAAAAGGAGAGCCTGCGCGCGCCCAGAGATCTTTAGCAAGCAATGGGAATCAAAATACGCATTCGTAGCAGGGTTTTACATGTTCGCGTATTTGAGGCCATTTTTTATTTAGAAAATCCATACAACGCAACATTATCTTTTATTTGCCTAACTTGCCCACCAAGCTGTAACCACGGCGCATTTTGCTATCGACATGTTGATTAATGACCGAAAAGATGCGCACCTACAGTTAGCGCCCAAGGGTTTGGCATTATGAGTTGATGGATCAATTCAACAACACGAAAAAAAACACGTAGAAATAGACTACATTACCTGATGCGTATGGGAGTAAGAACCCGAATAGGTACTACGTAGAAACGAAGAAACTATGAGAGAATGAAGAAACGCAGAAAAATGGTTGTATATGCAGAAAGTAAAGTGAAGGCAGACTCTGAGACAATAGCTGGGTCGAGAAGAGGTGGAAAGGTCAAGTAGCCTATATTCAGTGGTTATATAGCCTGTTCCAGAATTAGCGGTGGTAAACAAGGGAAGATGGGCGGATCCTTTGCACCTCCCATAAACTCCCTTGAGAGAAATTTAAGTTTTACGCCTTCACCGCAAAGCCGTTAGGGGCATTTGAGACGGGGAAACCCGGTTTTTGAATAACAAAAAACAAAAAACATTAATAAAAAGAGAAATGTAAAAAGAACAGGGTGGAGGGGGGGGGGGGGCGGGTGGGGTCAACATACACATCAAATTTAAGCTCAATCGACCCATAAACATCAGAGATCTAAGTGCGGACAAACAAAAAGACAGACCAACAACTGAACAAACCAACAACCAGAGTGAAGCCTATACATAACGATGGGCGCAATGGCTTGGTGGTAAGACGCCGGCCTCCAAAGCGGAAGGTCGTGGGTTCGAATCCCGGTCGCGCCTGGTGGGTTCAGGTGGAGATTTTTCCGATCTCCCAGGTCAACTGTATGTGCAGACCTGCTAGTGCCTTATCCCCCTTTGTGTGTACACGTCAGCACAAGACCAAGTGCGCACGGAAAATATCATGTAATCCATGTCAGAGTTCGGCGGGTTATAGAAACACGAAAATACCCAGCATGCTTCCTCCGAAAGCGGCGAACGGCTGCCTAAATGGCGGGGTAAAAACGGTCATACACGTAAAAATCCACTCGTGCAAAAACACGAGTGTATGAGGGAGTTTCAGCCCATGAACGCAGAAGAAGAAGAAAAAATGTATACATTATTCTTCTGATTAAACTTAGGGCCTAGTTTGCTTTCACTTTGACAACGTACAGTTCACTTTTTACTTGACGCTCCAAATCGTGACAATCTGGAATTGTCACTGTGCGACCAGGTTTTTCTTCTTCTTCTTCTTCTTCTTCTGCTTTTTTTTCCGGGGAGGGTGGATGGGTGGTTGATCGAGATCGAGTCACCTGCTCGTTATGAATAGAACCTCTTGATGAAGATGGTGAGAGTTACATAATAACGTATCCCCCCTCCCCTCCTTTCCTCCCCCTCCCTCGCCCACCCCCATTTAAAGTTTCCCGTTGTAAGCGAAAAGATAAGTTTGTTTTACTTTAGTTTGAATTCTTTAAAATACAGGACGGTGATATTATTATTTGCGCTGCAGGAGAAAACTGGATTTTGATTCTAGATAATGGACGAAGCTATTGAAGTAGTTAAGGCTGAAAAGATAATGTAATTAAGCTCAATGTGAAGGTAAAACGGTCAAATCAGAGGAAATGAGAAGAAATAAGAATAGAATAAACTGCGACGATTTTATCCTTGTATTATCTCTGTGTCCTTTTTGTTTGTTGGTTTGCTTTGAATTGTTTGTTTTGTTTTTGGTGTTGTACAGGGTGGTCCAAAAAAATGTTTTGCGTGCCTGTCATTTCTGCTACAGGGCTCCCACCTATTCTTTTTTACCTGGAATGTCTCACACAAGCATGAAAGTTTAGTAAGGCACAGTTTTTTCTTCTTTGCAACATCATTTCTGGGCGTAGTTCAATAGTTCATCACATTCTCAATCCAAGCACCTCGTCTCTGGATTACGGCTGCGACACGGACATTGAAGTTGTTGATAACTCTGTCCAAGGTCTCGAGTGGAATCCTCCTGATTTCACGAAGAATGTTCTCCTTTAGCGCTTGTATTGTCTGTGGATTGTTGTGGTAAACCCTTTCCTTCAAGTACCCCCAGAGGAAGAAATCTGGAGGAGAAAGATCTGGGGACGAGGTGCTTGGATTGAGAATGTGATGAACTATTGAACTACGCCCAGAAATGATGTTGCAAAGAAGAAAAAAACTGTGCCTTACTAAACTTTCATGCTTGTGTGAGACATTCCAGGTGAAAAAGAATAGGTGGGAGCCCTGTAGCAGAAATGACAGGCACGCAAAACTGTCTACATTTTTTTGGACCACCCTGTATTATCTTTTGCTTTGTGCTTTCTTTGTTTCTGTCTTTGTTTCTATTTTCCCTCTTTTCTTTCCTTCTTCAATTTATTTGTTCGACCGTTTGCTCGTTTGTCTTTTCTTTCTTTTTCTGGCTTTTTGTATGTCTGTCTGTCTCTTTCTGTCTGTCTGTCTGTCTGTCTGTCTGTCTGTCTGTCTGTCTGTCGGGCTGTCTGTCGGGCTGTCTGTCTGTCAGTCGGGCTGTCTGGCTGTCTGTCTGTCTGTCTATCTGTCTGTCTGTCTGTCGGGCTATCTGTCTGTCTGCCTGCCTGTCTGTCTGTCTGCCCTGCTGGCTGTTTGTCTGTCTGTCTGTCTGGCTGGCTGACTGGCTGGCTGTCTGTCTGTTCAGTTGTCTGTCTGTCTGTCTGTTTGTCTGTCTGTCTGTCTGTCTGTCTGTCTGTCTGTCTTGTCTTTCTGACCTTCTGTCCTTTCGTCCTGACTTTCTTTCAGTCTTTCTTTTGGACATTCGTTACGTTATAAAAGCGTATCGACAAGAGTTACACAAAATCCTGTTTTAATTATGGTAACAATAACAAAGCCAACAGAGAATTTTGTAAAAAGAACACAAATTCATGTTTTTAGATGCTCGTGATCTCTGTCGTTTTACCAAAAACAGAAGGACACTCATACGTCATCCGGTTTTTTTCTGACCCAGAAAAAATGGTGACGTTTTTTTCCGCAGCCATTTTACTCTGCCGTGCGGAACTGCTATTACTTTCAGCAATGCTGTCCCTTCGGTTTTGTATTCAAGAGTGTCTCTGTCTTTTGAAAGCGTCTCTTGTGACGGGGT
>NC_090248.1:11104022-11111522 GCF_037325665.1 Littorina saxatilis
TTCTCTCTCTGACTGTCTGTCTCTGTCTCTCTGTCTCTCTGTCTGTCTGTCTCTCTGTCTCTCTCTCTCTCTCTGTCTCTCTGTGTCTCTCTCTCTGTCTGTCTCTGTCTGTTTGTCTGTCTGTCTGTCTGTCTCTCTCTCTCTCTCTCTCTCTCTCTGTTTCTCTCTCTGACTGTCTGTCTCTGTCTCTCTGTCTGTCTGTCTCTCTGTCTCTGTCTCTGTCTCTCTCTCTCTGTTTCTCTCTCTGACTGTCTGTCTCTGTCTCTCTGTCTCTCTGTCTCTCTGTCTCTCTCTCTCTCTCTCTCTCTCTCTCTCTCTCTCTCTCTCACACACACACTCTCTCTCCTTTGTCTATTCTTGTGTCTTATCTTGTCTCATTTTTGGTCAAATATTGTTTATGGTTTGTTCTTCTTTTGGGGTCACCACTATAGATTTTAGCTTGTTGTTGATTCTAAATATGCTCATTGTTTATTGTATATATGAATTGTGGAATAAAACAAGGTTTAAACCAATGCCAATGTCATTGTTGGTTGAAGTCGTGTGAGAAGAGTTACACATAGGCAGTGTGACGGACGATCAGACAGACAGGCAGACAGACAGACTAACAGACAGACGATCAGACAGGCAGAAAGACAGACAAAGAGAAAGGCAGACACCATGGAACGCTGAAGAAGATGAAGAAGAAGGCAGACAAGCAGAGAGACAACAAATTGTTAATGTCTTTGTTGAAGAAGAAAACAGTGTTTCGACAGTAAGTTTCATGTGGACGCAGCGACAATGAAATCGTTGTGTGTACAGTAAACTCAAACCGAGATTAAAAAATGAATAAATAAATAAATGAAAAAATGAAAAATATAAAAATAAAAATCAGTCGTAAATGTAGATAAACATTTTGGTTGAGTGTAAACAACATTAAAGGTATTGTTCCTCTTGTTGGAGCGATCGTTTTAGCTACAACACAGAATGATATCTCCAGGCTTCAACGAGGGGTAAGATCATCCTTCCACTTGGTAACATAACACAATTCAAACTGCCTGCCTGCTTTCTGGGCAGCGGAGGCATTTGTTGCTGAACTTCGCACACTTACATATGTATGTAGGTGTCAGTTATGCAGTCAATTAGTTAAAAAAAAAAAATAAAAAAAAAAAAAGGTAGTCCGGTAATCATGCTTGGTCGTAGGGGAGTGATTGATATGTTAGCAGGGCCGGACCCAGGGGGGGGTTCCAGGGGTTCCGGAACCCCACCCCTGGAAAAAGCATGTACCTTGCTTTGAGTGGGTTTTTTTCTCACTAGTTTTAGCACCAAAACAATGCTGCTCTTAACCCTCAAAACAAGGCCCAGAATGCACCAGATTGCACAGATTTTAACCGTTTTTCAAAATTTTTCCGGGGGAGCATGCCCCCGGAACCCCTTAGTTCGCGCGCCTGCAGCTTGTGGCTTCGCCACTTCGCTGATTTGCCCCCCCAAAAAAAAGGAGGAACCCCCCCCCCCTTACAACTCATTTGGTCCGGCCCTGGTTAGGGATCTCAACTTCTCTGGAGCCAGCGTTGTGAGAGAGCGCTACCGTCGCCTTCCCTGGCCATGAAAGAGTTGGGTGGACTGAAGAGCGCTCCAAAACGTCGGGTATTTGTATTCGCCACGAGGGGGGGGGGGGGGTGTGGAGGGGTCGAACCCCGACCGCCAGCTTGAGAGGCAAGTGCTCTTACCACTATGCCACAACAACAAATATCACAGTCTGCACACAAAGCAGCCATGCAGGCTGTAGGTTTTTGGTCTATGTAAACGATGAAGGATGCTCTTGTCCCCCTTGTAAACAGTCCGGTTGACCACCTCAGATCTGGCCAGGTATTTACATGGGGTAAGGCCATATTCCTCCACTTGATTCACATACTATAATGGCTGAACAGTCAGGGTGCTCTCTGTGTAGTACAGTTGGATTTGTCATATGAATTAACTTCTGAAAAACACTACCGTGGCTTTTACGAAATTACTATTCATAAAAAAAAGTCTAACTCATCACAGCAAGACGTGAGGGAGTTGATTGTTGGTGACCAATTTGAGGCAAGGACTTATCCCATGTAAAACCCTGGCCGGATCTGGAATGGTAGGCAAGGGAAGGCAATACATTTTATTTTAAACCCTAGGGTTACATGAATTTGAGAGAAAAAAGATTACACTAAAAACAACAACAAAAGAAATGTAATAATGGGACACAACACTTCGTAATTAATAACCAGAAATAGAACAAACTGAATGAATAACTAATTATGGTGAGAGTGACAGCCAAGGAATGTGCCAGTAAAAGCATGGACTATCGTAATTTACAACATCGTCAACACAGGTAGGAAGGTACCTTTAACAAGAAATTCCTCCGAGGTAGGAAAAACACCCCCGTCCTTACCATTCTCACTGCCACCAACTGAGAAGGTTATTTCCCTTTGACCATTAATATGTCCCTCTATAAGTCCTTGTAGAATCTTAATCCACCAATAACTCCCTAACCGTGTGTTTGACTGGTCCCAATTTTTGTAAGGACCGTCTCAGGAATGTATAGAACCTGTTCACCAAGTTTGGTGACGATCGGTCCGTTCATTTTTTGAGATCTATATGCGAACACAAACACACAAACAAACAAACAAACAAACACATCGACCGAATCCTATACACACCCCTATACCGGGGGTGTAATAATTTAATTCTCCGTGTGTAGCGAAGCAAGCCCTAAAGTGCCCATTAACAAATTCGCTTTTCAATCAAAGTGCATCGATGGATGAAAAAGCAATCTGTTATTGAGAAAGCAGGTCTAGTCCGATGGAGCTATCGTCAATGTGATGACGTACAACAGTAACAATAAAGGGCAATTTATGGGACGTTCCATTCCAAGTTCAGTACAAGGCGATCGCTCATCAACAGAAGTGCAAACATAATTAAAAGGAAAGTCGTCATTCAACTTTCTGTTGTTGATTTAGTACCCTTGACTTTCTTTCTTCACATTTAGTTAAGTTTTGACTACATTTTTTAACATAGACTTGGAATCGTGTGTGGTGTGTGTGTGTGTGTGTGTGTCTGTGGCTGTGTGTGTGTGGCTGTGTGTGTGTGTGTGTGTGTGTGTGTGTGTGTGTGTGTGTGTGTGACTCTGTGTGTGCATAGTTCGGTTTACTAGTGCGCCTTGCGTCACTGTCATACATACAATCTAAAAATGTCCAAAACGAACTCCCTTCAGCGCGACAAAGGTCGCACTGATCATACGTACCACTGCGCCACCCTATGCACACCAGACGTCAGAGTACAGCGTTCGCACTTAGCAAAGAAAAGCACAAAGCCGAGCTTGTAGTTATAATGTTGTCACTTCTCTCGACGTGTTAAAGAATGACGTAGAAGCTGACTTTTTTAGTGATATCACGTAACCCCTTCCCACTCCCACCCCACCCTTATAGACAAGGAAAAATCTGATAAATCAGGAGCTTTAAGGAGATGTGGTCTGAAAGTGTAAGTAAATTAACAAGCGTTGTGAGCAACAAACAAATAAATGAGAAAAGTTGAGTTATTGAAAAAGGGTCTTGAAAATCAGTGGGGCTCCACTGTACAATACTGTGAATACTCCATGGTTTCGTTGTGTTTTTGGCGCATATAAAAGTCCGCCATATACAGTTGAACCTGTCTAAAACGTAAGGCGAAAATACTACATTTAGTCAAGCTGTGGAACTCACAGAATGAAACTGAACGCACTGCATTTTTTAACAATGACCGTAGTCCGCCACTCGTGCAAAACGCAGTGAAACTAACGAGCCTGTTCAGCGCGGTAGTGGTTTCGCTGTGCTTGCATAGCACACTTTACTGCGCCTCTCTTCGTTTGAACTTTCTGAGCGTGTTTTTAATCCAAACATATTATATCTATATGTTTTTGGAATCAAGAACCGACAAGGAATAAGATGAAATTGTTTTTAAATCGATTTCGGAAATTTAATTTTGATCATAATTTTTATATTTTTAATTTTCAGAGCTTGTCTTTAATTCAAATATAACATATTTATATGTTTTGGGAATCAGGAAATGATGTAGAATAAGATGAACGTAAATTTGGATGGTTTTATATACACAAAAAAATTATTACAATTTTCTGATTTTTAATGACCAAAGTCATTAATTAATTTTTAAACCACCAAGCTGAAATGCAATACCGAAGTCCGGCCTTTGTCGAAGATTGCTTCACAAAAAGTGATTGAAAAATGAGGGTGTGACAGTGCCGCCTCAAATTTTACAAAAAGCCGGATATGACGTCATCAAAAGTATTTATCGAAAAAATGGAAAAAAACGTCCGGGGATATCATTCCCAGGAACTCTCATGTCAAATTTCATAAAGATCGGTCCAGTAGTTTGGTCTGAATCGCTCTACACACACACGCACAGACAGACACACACACATACACCACGACCCTCGTCTCGATTCCCCCCTCTATGTTAAAACATTTAGTTAAAACTTGACTAAATGTAAAAAGGACTGACTAAAAGAGGTTGGTGTAGACAGGAGGTCGTCATGGAAAGAGGTGAATGACATGAGAGAAAACAAGAAATTCCTCCGAGGTAGGAAAAACACCCCCGTCCTTAGCATTCTCACTGCCACCAACTGAGCAGGCACTGCTAACAAGTGTGGTTATTTCCCTTTGACCATTAATATGTCCCTCTATAAGTCCTTGTAGAATGTTAATCCACCAATAACTCCCTAACCGTGTGTTTGACTGGTCCCAATTTTTGTAAGGACCGTCTCAGGAATGTATAGAACCTGTTCACCAAGTTTGGTGACGATCGGTCCGTTCATTCTTGAGATCTATATGCGAACACAAACAAACAAACACATCGACCGAAACCTATACACACCCCTATTCCGGGGGTGAAAAAAAGCTCGTCGGAGATCGTTTTGGGTGGTTGCAACGGGCTGGGGTCGTTATCGAGATGTGGTCGCCAGGGCAGGTTTGGCTCTAACCGGCTGGATTCGACTGCATACGCAAAATATTGCTTGTTTTGTTCCTTCGTTTGTCTCTTCTTTCTAGCTCTTTTCTTGATTTTCCTCTTCTTTCCTTCCTTCTTTTTTTCTTTCGTTCTCTCTTTCATGCTGTTGAGTGAAATAATGTCATGCAAAGTAATAGAAAGAAAAATGCTTGCTATTGGGTAATAGGGAGTAGAGAACTTTCGGAACGAAACGGAAACATAAAAATGTAGGCTCTGAATAAAATATTCAGTTGCTTGAAGCGATATCAAACCATATGGCCAATCTTTTGGCCTGAAACTAAACTATCAACACTGAAAATCCGGGATCAGTCATCAACGAGACTACTGAGGCTAGCCAAACCCCGATAGTTTGGCATTTTAAGGAACAAATTAGTTGATTAATTATTAGGCTTTCAAGCTCAAATGCAATCCCGTACTCCGGATTGAGTCAAAACAATGTCCGTTTGGACACAATTTCAATAAATTGGATTAAAAAATATACGAGAGGACGTCAAGAAAGGCGTAAACGAAAAGTGTGTGAGGATATCATCTGTACAAATCCATATGTAAAGTTTTATGTAAAATGTGTTTGTCGGAATCGCTTTGCATGCACGCACACACACAAACATATACATACACCCAGGCCTTGTCTCGATTCCAAGTCTATCTGAAAAATAAGTTAAAACTTGACTGAATGTAAAAAGCTAGAAAAAAAAGGCAGGAGGACAATGGCGGGCAGCACTAGCTGACCTTACGCGTATACTGTCACCTTGGCCCGAAGCATGAAGCAGGTTAAAATGACCCGCGTCTTGCAGAACATCATTTCAAGAACAATTGCTCAAAAATCGTTTACCATGGGCTCTTTTCCAACAAATTACAAAGAAAGACAACAACAAAAAAGACAACAAACACAACAAACACTCACACACACACACACACACACACACACACACACACACACACACACACACACACACACACACACACACACACACACACACAATGATTGCGTGCGTGCTTGACCCAACAAAATTGAAACTGATGACTTTCTTTTCCCATTAAAAAGTTTCTCCGTGACTTGTTGGGGATTTTGAGAGGCGCACCGACCCTAAATTCATCATCATTACGTTTTTAGCTGGAAGGCAGATCCAATTTGGTTTTGATCAAGAAAACAAAAGATTAGGTATCAATAAATGTCTGTCATTAGGCCTCCAAGGAACCCTATTAACTAAATCAGATGGAGGAGAATTGGGATGCACGAAACGAAAGTGGGTGAAACCCAAACCGGTGAGAAAAAAACCACGGGTCTGATTCATTGATATCACAACAAATGTCAATTTCAACCAATCCACGACCGCGGCTGACTCCCACCCGGTTGGTAATTTTTTCTCGTGCATCTCGCCCCAGAGCGCTACTTTTTGGGTATGAGGAAAGCACGAAGGGACATTAGCGCTCAGAAAGAGAAACCCGTGGCCTCATTTTGAAGGGGGCATTAAATGAGGATGAAATACCAGTGACCTTGCTACTCTAAATAACCACACAAAATGAGAACAGAGTGCGTTACAAAGGGACATAATTAAGCGCCCAACAAGAAAAAAATACTTATTGAGAGTTAAGCGGGACCAGTCCCTCGTCGCCTTTAACAGTAATGTATACGAAATAACATGAAATTAATAGAACAAAATGAAATACAGGTTGTCTAATAATTATTTAAAATTTTGTCTCTGATATCAAACAAGTTGTAAATGTTCGTAACATCCAAAAGTCACGGCATAGTATATATATATCGATGTAAACGTTATTGAGTGCTCTTTCTACAAATATTGTTATTTTGATAGACTGTGGCACGTGGGGGAATTCGAGGGTTGTGATTGGATAATCTCACACAGCCCTATTTCGATTATCGGTCCACATTTCGCCTGTATCTCGGAGAAGATACGAGATAACCGGATGTTTCGCATTACGTCAATTTGCCAGGTTTAATATGACGAGTGATCCTGCACAGGGTACAGTACTGAGTAAAAGCCCATCCCCTACTTTCAATCGAAATTGATGCATAAGGGGGTGGGCAGAGGCGGATCCAGGGGGGGGGGGGGGGGGGGGTTCCGGGGTTTCCGGACCTTCTCCCCCAGCCTAATTTTTTTAAGATAGAAAACAACATTTTCCGGGGGAGCGTGCCCCCGGACCCCCCTAGCAGCCGGTCTTTATCTTCTAAATGACGGTTTTAAAAGGTAGTTGGGTAACTTGTTGGCTCAGGTTGCGCCAGATCGGTCAATTTTCCTTTTTTTGATCCAAACTTGCCTTCTTAAGTTAACTTTTGGAAGGTGTATTAGGGGAAGTTTCTTGGCTGGGATTGCAACAGATTGCTCCATTGTCCTAGTTTTAATCAAAATGTTCCGGGGGGGGGGGGGATATGCCCCCAGACCCTTTAAAAGGTTCGTGCGCTTCGCGCCATGAACTAAGCGCTTCGCGTCGTCGATCTGTCCCTAAAAGAAATATGGAGAGAAAAAA
>NC_090248.1:11116522-11152641 GCF_037325665.1 Littorina saxatilis
GAGATAAACGCTGAAAACACTGGAGAAGATAAGGAAGAGTTACTGGGAATGGAACAAGAGAAAAACCAAAATCGGTTCAGCGCTGCGCGCTGAGAGCACGTGTTGAAATATCTCATCGACCAGGTTATGTCCGGGGTGTACCTGAATATGCCCACCAAATTTGAAACAGATCCATCGAGAACCTTGGGCGTGCATCGCGAACACACAGACACACACAGAGACACAAGTCGTATATAATATATAGATGAAGATATTTTGTAGTTCTTTCTGCAGTAACTGCTCTCAAAGATAGCATCCTTCCCGTGTAAGCATTCATGTACTATATACACCATCACATGTTATCACCACGATACTATTTCAATCACTCCAATGTCAACCTCAGAAATAGAATCGACTATAAATTGCTGTGCCTCAGGAACATTTTATTTGTATTCAAATGCTGATCGAGATGCTCTTTTGTCTGAAGTGTACACAAAGTCAGGTATGTAGAAAGACATCTGATATTCGATACACAGTAAAGGGCCAACACTTAAAAACAATCTAGCCTCGTGTTTTACAAAAGAAACTGCCCTGTATACCGAGAAAAGAAGAAAAATAAATAGTTTCTGTATTAAGTAGAACAGAGAAGAAAGGAGTTTGAAATGCGGACGGCGTAATGTGAAAAGATGAAACGTAAATTAGTTTTAAAGTAGAACAATAAAGACAGGCGTTTAAAAGATGACAGCCTTGGATCTCCTGTTTTTCGTGGGCCAATGATAGCAGCAAGCATGCAAGCATAATTCAATTACATTCTTGTCTTTCCTTCTCTCTTCTTTCCCTCTTTTTTTTATATTGTTTATATACATTTTAACTGTCTGTGCACAAGGGGATCAAAATGCCCAAAGTGTAATCTGAGCTTGTTTTGGTTTTTGTACATGTTCAGTTGTGCTTTGAAGTTTAACTTCTGATGGTGGAAATGGATCCATACTGATAAATTCAAAAAGAAATCCAAAAAAATATCTATTGCAAGTCTTACCCGGCTATAAACATAAAGGTTCTTTGCCCCATCACCCAACCCTTCCTCTTCCCGTCCAACCCCCCCCCCCCCCCCCCCCACATCCCTCGACCCATACTCGCCCCCCCCCCCCCCCCCCCCCCCCACCCCACACACACACACACTCACGCACACTCAAAACCACCCCCATCTCGCAGAAATAAGGTCAGTAAACATGCTGTTTGTGAAATGCATGCTATTCAATTCTGAAACAAAATATAACAAGTGGGCCGATATCGATTTTGGGGGTAATCAGTTGTATTTTATTCTGTTGTCACGTCATATATGATGGCCTCAAATTTACGCCAGCGGGGCATTTTCTGTAAGTGTTGCCAATACAGGAAGAGAATTAAGATGTCCGGATGTTTTAGATTCACGAAAAAACGGAAGTTGTTTGTGAGGCATTGAACATGGGCTTGAATAGAAATCAGTGAAGTTCTAGTATCTATCGGTGGGAAGCTATATATGCAACGTTTTCCAGACGATTCTAACACGCAAGAACCCCAACCCCCCTCCCCTCCTGCTCACCTTGTTCCGCGCCCTATCCCCACCTGATTCCATAACCCGACCCAACCCCAAGCAAACGCCCTCCCTCTCTCCCATTCCTCCGTCTCTTTGGTTATGGTTCCGACGACGGTGAGCCATCATGGCTGACTATAGTGTGTCATTATGTACGGCAATAGAAAAACACTTTATTTGCGCTTTATTTGTGAACGGCACCACGATTCAGATCTGCCTGTAAAACCAGCGCGGTTGGGGCGTGCACATGTTCAGCTGCCTGTCAGTGTCATACTTAGTTTAAGTTTGTTGACCTGTTTTTGCAGGTTGCGGTCAGTGAACTCATCTTGTGAACTCCGAGTAAGTGTGATTATTTATTACCCAATATTGACGGACTGTGTGATGATATCTTCTGCTATGGTCTGTTGAGACAGTGATATCAAAATCGAGACAGGAGGTCGAGATTTTGATATCACTGTCGAAACAGACCAATAGCAGAAGATATCATCACACAGTCAGTCAATGTTAGATATATTGCTAATTCTCTGGACATTTTGTATTTACTGTATAGAAATTACAAAAGTATTTGTCTCAGTTTTGGCTGTTCCATATCCCTCCCTCTGATTATTATTTCTTTTTGTTCACTCTTTTTTTGTACTTTTCAGTATTTAAAAATGTCTTTTCTTTCAAAAAATCTTTAGTCACTTGCTCAACTAAATTCTGGGATCATTACATTTTCATATATATTTGTTTGTTTTTAAATTCAGGTGTTTTTGTTTTTGAAGTGGGGAAGCAATAAAGAGGTCGTCGATATCAAAACTGATATCGACGGAAATGTCGTCGATATCACTTTTACAATGAGCTCAGTTTTGCCCAATTGACCAATGGAAATCCACGTAACATATGAAATAGCAATATACATTCTTATTGTGTTTATTGAGTTAAAATATCAAATAATATATTCAGGTCTTCACAGCTGTCTTCGATTGCAGACGATGTCATTTTAGATGTACACAAAAGATCTTCCTAATACGTACCAAAACAGAAGAGTTAACAATAATGCTGTATTTCTACGAACATGGTTTATATATCAAAGAGACCTGTGTTGGGGGGGGGGAGGGGGTTGTGTGCGTGCTCTGTGTGTGTGTGTGTGTGTGTGTGTGTATGTGTGTGTGTGTGTGTGTGTGTGTGTGTGCGTGTGTGTGCGTGTGCGTGCGTGCGTGCGTGTGAACGTGGTTGCGTGAGTCCCAGCGTTCGTGCGTGAGTGCGTGCCAGCTTACGTAAGTGCGTGAATGTGTGTCACTCAGACTGCGTGTTTAAGCGAACCGTAATCTATCGTAAAAAGCCACAGTTTGTTTAAAAGCCGTCTAAAACAAGATATAGCAATTTCATTTTCAAAGACATTGAATCCCAAATTCATTATCTTTGCTGCAGAAATTGAATCCTTGTAAATAACTAGCCGACGGCTTGTTCTTTGAACTGTTTTTCTCTCATTTTGTTTGTTTAACGCTTCAAGGTGAAATCAACATTTTAACCGTGTTTACCGAGCTTGCTTAAAAAAAAAGGTTTATTTCGGTTTTGCTTCTGATCTTAATCTCAAGGCCTAATCTATAATGATGACAAAGCTTGATAATACTTCCCTTGACGACTAATCTTTTTCGCGACGGTCAGACGACCTAAATTTATGGGTACAAATGTTTTAGCTTATAAGTGCAGAATATTCTTTTGCGTTGTTTTTGCTTGTTGAACCGAGGCCACATTTTCGTGTTTTGTTTTGTTTTTTTTGGGTGTGTGTGTATGAGTGAGTGTATGTAAGAGAGAGAGAGAGATAGAGAGAGAGAGAGAGAGAGAGAGAGTGTGTGTGTGTGTATGTGTGTGTGTGTGTGTGTGTGTGTGTGTGTCTGTGTGTGTCTGTGCGTGTGTGTGTGTGTAGAGCGATTCAGACTAAACTACTGGACCGATCTTTATGAAATTTGACATGAGAGTTCCTGGGAATGATATCCCCGGACGTGTTTTTCTTTTTTTTCTCGATAAAACCCTTTGATGACCTCATATCCGTTTTTTTTGTAAAAGTTGAGGCGGCACTGTCACACCCTCATTTTTCAATCAAATTGATTGAAAATTTGGCCAAGGAATCTTCGACGAAGGCCGGACTTTGGTATTGCATTCCAGCTTTGTGGCTTAAAAACTAATGAATGAGTTTGGTATTTAAAAGTCGGAAACTTGTAATTAAAATTATTTTTTTATTAAACGATCAAAAAATAATTTTATCTTATTTTTCGTCATTGCCTGATTCTAAAAACATATACATATGTTATGTTGGATTACAAACAAGCTCTGAAAATTAAAAATATGAAAATTATGATGAAAATTAATTTTCCGAAATCGATTTAAAAACAATTTCATCTTATTCCTTGTCGGTCCCTGATTCCAAAAACATATAGATATGATATGTTTGGATTAAAAACAAACTCAGTAAGCTAAAAAGAATAGACTTACAGAAAAGCGTGTTATCCTGCTCAGCGCGACCACTACCGCACTATTCTGCATGGCTTGTCGATTTCACTGCCTTTGCCACGAGCGGTGGACTGACGAAACTACGAGTATGTGGTCTTGGTGAAAAAAGCAGAGCGTTCAGTTTCATTCTGTGAGTTCGACATCTTGACTAAATGTTGTTATTTCGCCTTACGCGACTTGTTTCCTGCTCTTTCTGAATACTTTTTCTCTCTTTACTTTACCCTTATTCTTTCCTATTCGTTTCTTGTTTGGAGGTTTGTTTACTTTCTTGGGCAGATTTTCTTAAAGAAAGGTTTTGCAATTCTCGGAAATTGTAAGCAGTCCTTGGTTTCATCGCTATTTCTATCACCGTGAACAAAGTTGGCAACTATTCCAGAAGGACAGGCAAGCTTTGCAGGGATTCGAAATACGTTTCAATTTATTAACGACACACAGACTTCCCTTCTGAAATTTATGTTCGTGTTTTTTATTTCTTCTCTCAGTTTTAATTTCTTGTTGTCTCTTTGTTTTTGATTTGTGTGTACACGTGGTGACAAACAGGAGGAAGAGCTTTGATATCTGCCGTGCCTTTACTCCCACTTTCTTCTTTCTATTTTATTCACGTCTTATTCTTTCCTTCTTGTCGTCTGGTTTGTCTGATTTACGTGTACAAATGTCGATGAGGAGGATGACATCTTGTCTTTTCCAGGATGTTATATCAGGTGCTGTATTGATTAGCACATAAACATTCTGCACAGATCTTTTTGGAGGCTAGGGTACTACTTGTTTCCGAAAACCTCCGAAAAGCCCGAAAACCTCCGAAACCCCCTGAAAACCCCATCTAGACTAACTAAATCTATCTTCAAAGTGAAGTATTGGACATGCCTGTGAAAAGTAAGCCTGATTCATGCTACATGCACCCTTATATTTGTGTTGAGAGCCGGATTATCGACGAAATCGATGCAACAATTTCAATGCAAGGGAGGTAACTCTTGTTACTCGGAATCACAAGTATTGATGACGTCATGTGATTAGTGCTTCCGCTCCTTCGTAAATCCTCGCACAAACACGAAAATAAAGCCATGAACTGTGAAAGTTGCAAATATAAGTCATGATTGCGAACACTTATGTAACAAAACACGATCTAAGGACGAATTTACTTATTTCTGATGAGGTTTTCGGGGTTTTTCGGAGACAAGTAGTACCGCTTTTTGGATACAAATGTGTGCTGAACAATATTGAAAACACACATATATGCACAAACAAAAACACACACATACGTACACTCACACATTGTGCATAGGGGTATGTTGTTAGTACAATAATCTGTTTGATTTTAGTTTGTACATTTTGGTATGTAGACTAGACTCTAGGGAGTTCAAAAAGCTTAACATGAAAAATGAAAATAAATTGTAAATGTTCACCCGCGGATGGCTTTCAGTAAAAAAACATATGATCTCCAAACTGAACTAGGACTCCACCGCCCGCAGCGGGATGATTGACAGGCTGTTTACGCTCGCTCTCATCGCTAGCCCGCTTGCTCATGAAAACACCGCAGCGTTTTGCTTTGCTGGAGCAACCAGGTCGTTTGTACAAACTATTTTTAAGTCGGGAAGGGCCAGGATAGCTGCAGTTTTAACTTTTTCCTCCGTTTTGTACGCGGCTTCGCATCTCGATGTCGAAACGGGACGCCGCCATTTTGCGTTTCCCCTAGCAACTTAAATCTCGAAGGGATGTGAGCTTTTTAAGTTTTATTTAGAGCAGTAATTAATACTTTTAAATAACATTGTTAGTTTCTTCTTGCACTTTTTTTACTCTCTAGTACATCGAATTAAAAAAAAAAGGAAGAAAACTGTTGAGCTGGAAAATGAAAGCGAAACTAGGACTGACGTGTGATGGATACCGCTTTTTCCCTTTTCAGTCACTTTAATACTGTTTTAATTATTGAACTACGATCAAAATATTGCCGGGCCGAAAAGACATTTCTAACCTTTTTGGACGACAAGTATTCAGTGAGAAAAGGCATTAAAAAGGTGTACAACTGAACTATGATGAAAAAGCTTATGATACTGATATTAGCGCCGCGCGGCCTGGCTTTATTTATCGTCTATTTCATTCTCACAAGGAGGCGGACAGCGGAGGGGGGGGGGGGGGGGGGGGGAGGGGGGTGATTGTGGTGGGCATTACTCTGGCAGATATGTTGAATGCCACAAAAATAACAGCTCAGCTCGGCGGTTGTGTCGGCGTCACGTGTTGTTGGGACTTTCGGTTCAACCGGAAAACAGTGAATCAACTGAGTCAACTCGAGCTAGTTGCGTATACATAACTTATTTGCCTTGCGAGTAACCAAATACTGCAGCAGTTTGTATAGCAGGTTTAAAAAAAAAACCCAGGAATATGCATATGTTTATTTTGCTTTAAATACGTGTGATTGTACAACAAAATACGCAACCGGTGCTTACAACTAAATATAAGCTCTAGGTCAGTGTCCACTGATACAAACTGGCGCTAAATATAAAAACACAACTCAAAATCTTTCAGTTTCGGGTCCTGGAGTTTTATTGTTCTGCAAACCATACAGGCTCAACAGTTGGTTGTCAGTTTTGGTTTTGTTGCCCAGTTAACGCGCAAAAGATTTGTTGACTACTAAGTAGGTTAAAACTGTACATATGTAGGTCACCTACATCGGCTAAGGCCGCAACGTTTAGGATCTCTCCCTTCTTTCCCTTAGTAAAGCCGCTGGGACAGCCAGTCGCTCTGCGCTATTGTAAACAATACGGCTTGCTGCTATGGTTGCTCGTCACATTTGACAGGTGCCATACCAGACCTACAACAGACGAGGGAAAACTCTAGTGGTACCTCTTATAGCAGCAGAGGTTCATATGAAGTCGAAAGTATGTTGTTAAACTTTAAGCGGGGTTTCTGAAATGCAGTCACTTACGAACATTTAGTTGCATCACAGTGTCAGGCGGAGGTCGGAAAACCAAATTGATCAAGATCGATGACGAAGGCGGAGGGGCATTGTGGGAAGGAGAGAAGGGAGGGAACTCAATCAAAGGGCAAGAGAAGAGTTAATTAAAGTATCCGGCCCCCAAATAGACACCTCTTGTGGCCCCGTGTGTTCTCTCTTGTCTGTGTGTGTCGTGTCGCTAAACTGCTGTGTAAGGAAGAATTTAATTGTCACGCCCGGCGCTTGTCAGTGTGTTTGCTCGCCTGTCTGCCTGTCTTGTCCTATTGCTTATCGTGAATCTTGAAGGCTGGAACTTTTGGGGTCGTCGTACGTGTGTTTTCTTCTTGTAGTCTTTTGTCTGGTAGTTCACCGCGATTTCCAAAACGTTGGTCCAAGCGTTTCCGTGTAGTTTCTTTGTAGTTTACAATGATTTGCAATGAAGTGTACGTCCTCTTTTTCTTTTCTTTATAGAATAGAGTTGTAAATCTTCCGCGATTTTGTGGGTATTTTTTTGTCTGCAAAAAGTGTATCTGTTCTATGCTTATTTTTTCACGTTCCTAATGAGAATCAATCATTGCGACCATTCATAATACCGAACAACGTTCACGGTCTTTGAATTTAGGACCTAGCTTGCAATTTCACTTTTTTGTTGATACAAAAGGCTCCTGTAATTAGTTGTTCCTCTATGCTTGTTTTTGGGTGCTTTACAAATTGATAACGGCATGATACCCAAAGAAACATTCGATTGCTTTTGTGTGTATGTGTGTGTGTATGTGTGTGTGAGTGTGTGTGTGTGTGTATGTGTGTGTACGTGTGTGTGTGTGTGTGTGTGTGTGTTGAGCGATTCCCAGAAAAGTACTGGACAGATCTTTATGGAACTGTACATGTATACAACTTCTCCCAGATAATATCCCCAGAAATGTTATTTTCATTTTTCGACTTAAGTGATAACCCGACTTGTGAGTGCGGATATTGTAATGAAGATGTTGAACATTATTTATTATTTTGTAGCAATTACGATGATGTCCGAAGGCTAACAATACACACATTACTGAATGATCATCAAAATGTACAATGTTTATTTTTTGGTCTGCCAAACCTACGTCTTTCCGAAAACATTGAAATATTCGAAAAGGTACATAGTTTTATAAGGTTAAGTGATAGATTTTGATTACCCAGTGGTCACCATGTTAATGATCCAGTATCTGATTATTGGCAGGTCATGTTGTTTAAAGATTTTACTGAAAGTCAAGCTTGAGTGAATCTTGCTTAAGGTTTTTCTGTGTATCCACATGACTAACCTCAGCTTAATTAGTTTGGACAACACTTTGGACGAAATTATTGCTGCTGCAGAAACATTTAATTGGCAAGTCTGTGACAGTCATCGTCTCTCTGACCCCCATGCATTCATTCCTTATCAAATTCTGAATCCAAAAAGTAATAGATGTGTCATGCTTACTTTCAAAATGAGCTCACAATTAAAGGTAATACTAATAGGTTAGTTAGGTACATTGTATTACGTGAGTTTCTAAAGGTTGTCACAGGGGGTGGTAGCGGGGATAAGATCCCGCTAACAGGTAAAAGCTCCCAATGGCGTGCGTCTCAGATAGCCTCTGACAATCAAAGCCCAACTCGTGGCGAAACTGTTTCAACTCACAAGGAGAAGGGGCGAAGGCGGGTCACCGGCGCCTCAAAACCGGTAGCTTCGGGCAGACGGAACTCCTTAGCCTGGGAGGGCAGTTCGTCTAAGGGAAGGAAAACCCTGACTTCAAACCTCCGCTGCCTTGCAGCCATACCTGATCACAGGAAAGGCTTCGGGAGTAAACCCTGAGGAAAAATCCGGAGCTGGAGTCCCTAAGGCGGTCTGTTGTTGCTTGCCAACCTCTTTCCGGCAACTCCTGCGACGGCACTGGTGCCAAGCTGTATTGGCTCTTGCCCTTCCCTTGGACTACATCAGTGACGTGGAGAGGGGGGGACCTGCTACGTGGGCTACACTGTCTTCCTTATCACCTCAGCCTGCGCCCTGGAGAGTTTTCGGGACCGACGGATGCCAACGAATTACGTTCGCATACTTCTCGGAGACCAGCTAGCTAGCAGCGTGACTCGTCTTGGTCTTCGAGCTTCGGCTAGCCAAACCTTACTACATGTAGTCTCGGCGATGACTGGTTTTTAGTTCAGGCCGACAAAGTGTCTAAATGTTTTTATATCACTTCACGCGACTTGTTACATTTATTCAAGTTTTGACTAAATGTTTTAACATAGAGGGGGAATCGAGACGAGGGTCGTGGTGTATGTGTGTCTGTGTGTGTGCGTGTGTGTGTGTGTGTGTCTGTCCGGCTGTCTGTGCGTGTGTGTGTCAGTGTAGAGCGATTCAGAGTAAACTACGGGACTGATCTTTATGAAATTTTACATGAAGTTCCTGGGTATGATATCCCCAGACTTGTTTTCATTTTTTGGATAAATGTCTTTGATGACGTCATATCCGGCTTTTTGTGAAAGTTGAGGCGGCACTGTCACACCCTCATTTTTCAATCAAATTGATTGAAATTTTGGCCAAGCAATCTTCGACGAAGGCCGGACTTTGGAATTGCATTTCAGCTTGGTGGCTTAAAAATTAATTAATGACTTTGGTCATTAAAAATCTGAAAATTGTAATTAAAATTATTTTTTTATAAAATGATCCAAAATTACGTTCATCGTATTCTTCATCCTTTTCTGATTCCAAAAACATATAAATATGTTATATTTGGATTAAAAACAAGCTCTGAAAATTAAAAATATACACATTATGATTAAAATAAAATTTCCAAAATCCATTTAAAAACAATTTCATCTTATTCCTTGTCGGTTCCTGATTCCAAAAACATATATATAGATATGATATGTTAAAAACACGCTCAGAAAGTTAAAACGAAGAGAGGTACAGAAAAGCGTGCTATGCAGCACAGCGCAACCACTACCGCACTAAAGAGGCTCGTTAATTTCACTGTCTTTTGCACGAGCGGCGGACTACGGTCATTGTGAAAAAATGCAGTGCGTTCAGTTTCTTTCTGTGAGTTCCACAGCTTGACTAAATGTAGTAATTTCGCCTTACGCGACTTGTTTTTTGTTTGTTTTGCCTGTTGATTCTTTGCTTTACTTGGTCATTTGCTGAGATTGGAGAAAGAAGAGTATACGAAACTGTCAAACATGACCTTTGTCTTGTTTGTTGAAACAGGACTATCGCAAAGAAAAGGCAAAGAAAAATTAATCAAGTTTTAGCATTTCATCAACAGTAAATCAACACTTGGTGTCGCGCGACATCCGAGACTATAACTATTGGGAATTAAAATACCAAATGGACGAGAAAGAAACAGACATTCTGTCAACACAAATTTACTCTGTTATTTTGCTTTTTGTTACTGATAAGAGGTCAACTGTTCTCAAATTTCACAAATTTGCGTCACTAACAACTTTGATGAACGCAATAGAAGACAGCCGGTGTAACACGAGAAAATTACATTAGCTGTCAATTTAATTTTTCTGCCTATTTCGTTCCCAATCAGCTACCTTTGTTTTTGTTTTTAAGATGGTTTTGTGGCCCAAATAATCTGGAGGTTTAAATGTTGCCCACTTAAGAGTTAACAGTTACAGGCGAACCTTCCCTTGCGAACACCTGCCTACCATGGATCCAAGACAAGTTTTTTTCTGTATAACTCACGTTTCCATAGCAACCACCTGTTTATAACGACCACTTTTCGTCAGTGGCTTGGGTGCTCGTTATGGACTGTATTTTCTCACAAAGTTCAAAAAAAGAAGTTAGACCTTGGTGACTTTTAAACAAAAAGAGGACACAGCAGTAACCAGGTTAGATCTTTCTGTATGAACTGCCTTCTTCTGCTTCTTCTTGGTGACTTTTGTATGAAAACAATTCAAATTGGCACGTATTGGGGGGGACGTAGAAGAAGAAGAAGGCACGTATTGATTTTTCATGGGCATCGCCCCCCCCCCCCCCACCCACCCCCCCCCCCCCCCCCCCCCCCATCTTTCTTTATAGCTGTTCACTTGATCAGGAAACTTATTTTGTGAAGATTTCAATATCATAAGTCCCTTCGCTTTGAGGGAGTCAAGTTCAATTCGCACAAACGTCTTTTTCTTTCAATGAAAGCCGGTCCAACACACAACACAACCATGTCCGCAACATTATTTCAGTGATTTATTTTTTATTTTCTGCATGCCAGAAATTAGAACACATACACATAGAAGGTAAGGCTGGAATGCCTGGATATCGAGGCTAACAAATAACACACAAATACGGGGTGAAGAAAACTGTATCACACGTTGATGAGTCATTTACATCAATTTCTAAAAAAAGAAAGAGAGAAGGAGAGGGTAAGCGGCCATACATAAATATAAGTATCAATCTTCATTCACATAAAGCCTTTTCCCCAAGAACAAACATGGCAGCTGCAAAACAAGAAGACGTTGACATCTTTTGTTACGAAAACTACAAGGAAAAATCTAGCTTAACAGATATGTTCTCCCTTTCAATTCCTAAAAGATGGAAAAACAAAATTACTAGATTTTCTTTTTATTTATCTCAAAGACTACAAGAAGACACCTAGAAAAAAACTGATTCTTTATGCAGACACAGTTTATTTGAAAAATGTGTTCTCACTCTGCTTTTCATTGTAAAGCTGACAAAATCAGCTCACTGATTCTGCTGTTGGCATCACTGCCAAAAGGCATTGTTGTAAATACTATGGGGGGGGGGGGGGGGGGGCGATGTTGATAGTGTATCAGAACATGTTCTGTAAACTGACCTCAACAGAAGTAAAGCAGACCTTTTTTTTTTATTAAATCAATAAAAAGATACATGATCAAAATTTTCCTAAACGCATAATTCTTTGTGCGAACATTACAGATATATATGTATTTTGACTGATACCATGACAATGGATACATCACATCATATTCTGAAGCATTTTTGAGTATCTGCAGTTGAGACTGCTTTAGTTTAGACAGAATAAAGGAAGGAATAGTATTATTTGTTTTTTAAAACGCCTTTTGACAGAGAGATTTTTTTGACCGATACCATCATAATATTATTCTAAAACATTTTTGAGTATCTGTAGTTGACACTGCTTTCGATCAGACAGAAACAAAACCAGCGTAAAAAAACTCAGATAACAAAAAATATCCTCTCTATACCCTCAAAGCATACCTAAACAGACAAACAAAATGCAAAAACAACCTCTTCCGAAACCCAGTACAATATTTTCCATGTGAAAATGAAGAGGGGACAACAAACACATAACAACAACATTGATGGACGTCTCAGAACCAAAGCTTTAGCTGAAATATAAACAATCACACACTGACAACATCAAGTCAAGCAGTAACAAGTAATTTATCCAGTCCAGAACATGAAAAAATCACACATAAAGAAACAAAAGCAACACACACAAAAAAACAGTTTTCACGATCAACATCAATACTGACCCCAACACGCTCCTAAAATAAATCCAAACCCGTGAAAAACGCACCATATTCACTTGTACACTATAGAAAAAAAATATGACTTCAAAAAAATTGTTATCAGATTGTTACAGCTCACTCTAAATCACACAGTTTCAGGCAAAGAATTTTCCAGAATCAGTATAGGTCTCCAACTGACAGGCTTTAATCTGAATTTGGTTCAGGATGTGAGCAGATCAAGATCAATTTGTAAAGCTATTTGCACAAGGTATAAAACACAATTTTTAAAAAACGTTTTTGTGGAAACGGAAATATTCCAGAAATGGAGTGTTTGTCTGATTATGTTGATAAATGACAAAGAAATAAAACAATTAAAAAAAAAACCGACAAAATGATATTACTGTATTGTGAAAATATGTGTGTGTACCTTTCAAAATGAGTTTTGATTCTAAGGCCAAAAAAAAAATAGGTGTGGTTACGGTAACATAGCCAAAAAAAATAGGGTAGGTAGGTAGGCAATCACTTTTTTTTTCTAATGTGTACAAATTAAACCTACTTGACAGGGAAATAAGTGTGCGGCTCGGGCGCTTTCGCTTTCATTGCGTTTTTTGCACTCGTTTTTTGTTTTTTGTGACAAATGTAATAAAAAGTTATAGGATCGGCCCCTAAAAATAGGGTAGGTCGGGTTACCGTAACCACACCTATTTTTTTTTTTAGGCCTAAACAAAAAGAAAACACAACAGCAACCAGTTCAGGTACATTCAAATTTATCAACTTTTTGTCATAGTCGCTGACTTCATCAAGATGGTAGCCTGTCAAATGGTTGTGAGATGTGTCTAGTGTGTTGGCGAAGTGTTTTGTGCTTGTCACCTCTCGCTTTCAGCCCTCACCGCTGGCTAGCACCGTCCTTTTCAGGACAACGCGAAAAGAGAGCAGCTTGCGTCAGTCTCTCCTGCCAGTACATAACCTCTCCACAGCAAGCCCTTTGTAGTGCCTCCATCCTGGCGACAGGCGTGAACTGGGTACCGAAAGGCCCCAGGCTGAACTACAAGGACTCGGAGGAGGTTGGCCCCTAGACGTGTGGCATGCAGGCCCACCGGCGTGTGGATACGCCCTGGTGCCCACGAACCAACCCCCAACTATGGGTTAAATAGCCGGGCAGGACAGGCTCATCAACCCTGGAAGGCAGCTGTCCTAGGAGAAGATCACTCCAAAATTAAAACGAGGGCAGAGGAGGCTCACTATCCCTGCAAGGAAACTCCTCTAGGAGAAGGACCACTCCAAATTTAAACCCACGTAGTCCCCCGAAGACGGAAGACATCGGCCATTAGGCGGGGAGCAGACCGGATGTCTACGCTTACTACGACAAATGTTTGTGTCTAGGTCGAATCAAGATGGTAAAGCCTCTCCTTAACTGGGCGAAGACGACGCCGCAAGAGATAACTATGCGAAGTATACTTCGCGAAGCTGGCCTTACCAAGCTTTAACATTTGAGTTTTTGGTAAGGCCAAAAAATAAATTGGTGTGGTTACGGTAACATAGCCAAAAAAAATAGGGTAGGTAGGTAGACAATCACTTTTTTTTTTAAAACTTTTTTTCTAATGTGTACAAATTAAACCTACTTGACAGGGAAATAAGTGTGCGACTCGAGCGATTTCGCTTTCATTGCGTTTTTTGCACTCGGTTGTTGGTTTTTTTGTGGTTTTTTTGGACAAATGTAATAAAAAGTTATAGGGTCGGCCCCTAAAAATAGGGTAGGTCGGGTTACCGTAACCACACCTATTTTTTTTTTAGGCCTAAAAAGACTTAGCAAAGTCGACTTGGGGCTGAATTCAGGACCGCCTCAAGGATAAGTTAAGAATGATGGCACGAGATGTACAGTGATTTTGATTCTAACCTCAGTATTTTTTTCTTTCTTTATTTGGTGTTTAACGTCGTTTTCAACCACGAAGGTTATATCGCGACGGGGAAAGGGGGGGAGATGGGATAGAGCCACTTGTCAATTGTTTCTAGTTCACAAAAGCACTAATCAAAAAATTGCTCCAGGGGCCCACAACGCAGTACAATATATGACCTTACTGGGAGAATGCAAGTTTCCAGTACAAAGGACTTAACATTTCTTACATACTGCTTGACTAAAATCTTTACAAAAATTGACTATATTCTATACAAGAAACACTTAACAAGGGTAAAAGGAGAAACAGAATCCGTTAGTCGCCTCTTACGACATGCTGGGGAGCATCGGGTAAATTCTTCCCCCTAACCCGCTGGGGGGACCTCAGTATTGAGTTTGTTTTCTTGTTACAAGTTAGACAAAGAAGATATCAGAAAAGCTCAAGCTGGAGATTGATTGTCTCATGTAAAGCATTAATATAACACTTTCCAGAAATTATCTTTCTTTTTAATAACACCACAGACACAACACTGAAATGTAAAAAGGGATGGATGTATTTTACACAAGTCTACAAGTATCAGTGAAAGAATAACATAGAGAAAATTTCAATTTGTTAAACATGTTTAAAATACCACATATGCGTACATACATGTACAATATACATTGTCATTACAGATGACACTGCATCAAGAACCATTTCTTTCACAGCATCTATCACCATCACAATATTAACATCCAGCCTCTCACGTTCTCTTCATTACTCATCGCATACATAACACTCAGTATCACATGATAATATTTATACATATGATATCATTGCTTTACCCTTCACAATTCGCTTGCTGCTTAAGTTATATACTCCCAGTCACACAAAAATGCAATCGTTAATCATTCTTATCTTCCCTTTGATGAAATATTTACTTTTAAAAACTGTAGTCTGTGATCACATATAGAATGTGCCTTTTCATCTCCTGTGGCTAGCAACTGTAAAGCATATTTGTGAGCCTTTTTTTCAAATTCTTCCAAAAAAATCATGTTCTGGATTAAACTTTGTTCTGTAAGTTTAGTTAGTCTTGAGTAGGGTTGCTTCCCCTGCATATTTTGTTTCTACATGTACTCAAGATGCACTTAATGCGGTGGCGCCTTGAGTTTAGACGAGGCACACAACCTTACTTGCACTACAGGAAAAACTGCTAAAAGTGAAGAACACGGCTTTCTGTTAATGGTTCAGACAGGAGTGAAAGCAATTGATGTCTCATACACATGGTCCAAAATGTGAAGAAAAACAAAACAAAAAACCATTCATAATTCATTCACATTTTGATTAAAATGTAAAAACATATGGTAAGCAAAGTGGGCTCAAGTATAAAAAGAAAGAAAGATATGATATGGATGTGATCTGATGTGGCTAGTGAAATACAAAATAAAACTGTTATGCACAGTTTAAAAGAGCTCCTAAAATGCATCTTTACAACTAGCCATAATATATAGCAATTGTCTCCAATTAACCCTGATCAATATTGTTTTCACTCAGACTCAATTCCTTAATATCTAGTTCAGGTCCTTAATCACAACTCTGGCCTGCTTTGTTTTCCATTAAAACTTCAAAAATATTTACTTACCACCACAACAATATTGTTGAAAAAGACAACCTTTCCAGTGCACCGCACCAAAGATTTATGTTAACATGAACAATGATATGATAAACTATCATTTCATATTGCACCTATGAAATTTACTTATTAAAAAGTAATATCATTTAAAGCATAGACTCTGTGGTGTTCATGTCTTCAAGATAAAGGGAGAGAAGTGAAACATAATCTAGAAAAAGATAGTCACAGTTATATTCACAGCAGTAATCTTTCGATTCATAGATACGTACATGTCTAAAAAGAATGATCTGAGTCTAATCTCTTTGTTATAAGAAGATGAACTGTAAGATTCACTACCTCAAAATTGTATCATTGTCTAACCCAAAGAAATACCCTTGTCTTCATTGAAGCAAAAACATGATCATTGATCAAAAATGAAAAATCACTGCCAATAACGTTGCCATGCTGGGTTACTCGCTTCCAGTGTCTCTTGACTAGCGTCACAGGACAAATAACACACCCATCACAACATCTTCTCTGATTCCGCAAAGGGTAAAAAGTTATCTCTGACGTCACTTACTTGCTTACTGCCTGTTATGCCCGTTGGCATGTAGGGCAGCATCTCTAATGTTAGGGAACTGTTATTTTTCTCAGAATATTCTACCACAAAGAATAACAAAACAAAATACAAAAACATAGTTTCAAATCTGCATTTCAGCTTTACACATCTTCTTCGTCTTACTCCCTGCATAAGCAAACCTCACACCAAACTTTACTCAAGCATGCCATGCCCATGCAATTCAGTGTCATCTTTCTCACTTAACCACAGTGTCTATCTTTCTCACTTAACCACAGAATCATCACATATCGGTCACAGATGTTTACATCCAGAATTTCAGCATAAGCTGTGTTTCTTGGTGGCATCACAATGCTGTCATCTGGAGGCTTTGGCGGTCAGAACTGTTGACGGAACTTCGTATATGAACACAGGCAGGTCTCCATGCAGCCGTGGTATAGGCAAGTCTACCTCACCCTGAGGACACAGAATGATACAATTTGCAGCTCGACAAAATATGACAAACCTCTGTGTTTTAATATACTTATACCATACCACCAATCACAATTACTTAGCCCTAATATTTTTTCTAAAAGATTGTTAAAAAACACTTGTTTTATCCCAATGACGAACAATTTACACATTATTAAACAAGGGTTAAAACTTGTTGCAATGTCATTTGTTCTTTCTTTCTCTTTTTTGTGACACTGCACAAGCTCATTTCAAATCATAATAGTTTGTAACATATACTACAGTCAAACCTGCCCTTGAGACCACCTGTCCATAAAGACCACCTGCCACTTGAGATCACCCCAAAGGATCCCCAAGGGTTTTTACTATATAAATCACCTGTTCATAAAGACCACCTGCCACTTGAGATCACCCCAAAGGATCCCCAAGGGTTTTTACTATATAAATCACCTGTCCATAAAGACCACCTGCCACTTGAGATCACCCCAAAGGATCCCCAAGGGTTTTTACTATATAAATCACCTGTCCATAAAGACCACCTGCCACTTGAGATCACCCCAAAGGATCCCCAAGGGTTTTTACTATATAAATCACCTGTCCATAAAGACCACCTGCCACTTGAGATCACCCCAAAGGATCCCCATGCGGCTATGTGAATCGGACATTTGAGCCTCTTAATCGGTCTATGTCCGATGCCCGACGCCTAACGACATTCCTGTATATATATGCATACATGTCAACCTATATGACACACTTACCAAAGTAAATGCCTCATCACACCATAAGACAGGACCAAAAACCATAAGAAATCGTAGTTCGAGAGTAATTCATGTAAATGATTGCGTGGTTGCACACACAGCATCGAGCTGGCTCTTTGTAGTTTGCTGGGCTTTTAATAACATGGCTGATGGTGGTATTAGTCTTGATACGGCTGTGCACTATCGGTTAGACGTTATTGTGTACTGTGACTGTGTAGTTAACTAGATGAGGAATAGTGTCCAAACAAACAAAAATGATGGCTTTCTTGTGGCCTTCAGTTTGGAAATGGCGCTCCAAATCAAATTTTCCGGTACTACTTGTCTCCGAAAACCTCATCAGAAATTTCGTCCTTAGATCGTGTTTTGTTACATATTTGTTTTAAATCATAACTTATATCTGCAACTTTCACATAACGAAGGAGCGGAAGCACTAATCACATGACGTCATCAATACTTGTGCTTTCAAGTAACAAGAGTTACCTCCCTTGCATTGAAATCGATGCATCGACTTTGTCGAAAATCCGGCTCTAAACACAAAAATAAGGGTGCAAATAGCATGAATCAGGCATGACTTCATATAGACATGTCAAAAACTTAAATTTGAAGTTAGATTTAGTCATTTTAGATGGGGTTTTCAGGAGTTTTCGGAGGTTTTCGGAGTCAAGTACACAGTAACTTTCACAGACTTCACGCACGGAATACAATAGGCATACCCGTGCCCTTCTGGTGAAGCCTTGATGAATCCTTTAAATTGTGTCTCCCCCTCCCACTCCACTAAATATCTCCCATGGTATACCTTGGGTTACTTCTTTGGCTGACCTGAACTTGCTGTAGATGCCATTTTTGAGCGTCTGTGACTCATAAGCATTTCAGTTATCTCCCTTGTTATATTAGACAGTTGAAACTGAAGTGATCCATTTGAGAATCATGCGGAACGCAGATCCGAAAACGAAAGCAAACGGACTCGCAAAAACGTAATTTTAATGTGATTTTGGTGGTGTTTGGTCCTGTCTTATGGTGTGAAGAGGCTTTTACTATGGTAAGTGTGTGATAGAGGTTGACATGTATTAAATAGGGCCAAAAAGAAAAATATGTCTGTTTCCGGTAACATCGCCAAAAAAAATAGGGTTGGTCGGTCGTATTTTTTTTAACCTTTTTCTTACGTTTTGTTAACGTCTTTTTACATTTTTTTTAAATTTTTTTTTTAAACGCTTCCTTAGTTTACTTACAATTATTTAGCACATGTTTTTGACCTAGATATATTGAAACTAAATAAAGTATACTTGACTTCATATTTTTTTTGATTTTTTTGTTGTTGTTGCGAAAAGCGAAAAAAAACTTTAGGGTCGGCGCTTAAAAATAGGGTCGGTCGGGTTACCGGAAACAGACATATTTTTCTTTTTGGCCTAATGCAATTTTGAGGGGGGAAAACGTAAGATTTTTGCGATTTTGAGAAAAAAACGTAAGATTTCGGTCTTACGACGTACAACTGGAAAAACATGGACAAAATGTAACTTGTAAGACTTACGACTTACGTAAGGGTTGACATGTATGTGTTCTGCGCGAACTTAGAATCCGGTTTCATTCTAGAATGGACCGGGTCCAGGTTGGAATTCTAACCCTGCGCAAGTACAGGGGTGCCATTCTAGAATGAAACCCTTGTTGCTGGTCCATTCTAGAATCGGCCGTGCGCAAGGTTAGAATTTGGGTCCAAGTTGGAATAGTCATTTCAGTTAGACTATCACACAGCCAAAGCCAAATGTGGATTTTCTGTTTGTTTTTGTTTTTTGTGTGTTTGGTTGGGTGTTTTTTTCGGGTTTTTTACACTTTACTCAAAGACATCGTGAATTGGGATTGTGATGTTCTGAAAGTGATTACGATTTTGAGAGACACTCAGCACTGATCGCTACGAACGGAAATTTCCGGACTGACAGTGTTTTGCCGATCTCGCTTGTAACTTTTAATCTTATTCATATAGGCCCTACATGAAGTTGGTCTTCTGAATTGTGAAGATATAATGTCAACTTTTTTTTAAACCTGTGACAACAGCTCTATAACTCACTCTGTCCTTCTGTTGGTCTGTCTGTCGGTTAGTCGGTCTGACCGTCTGTCTGTCTGTCTGTCAAACAAATTGTCAAAAAACCGGACATTTCCGAGAAGGAGACAGCGCTGACATTGCAAGCGGCCGCAACCGGCTCTCATCACAAAAACAACTGCCCTGCAAACATTACCGCCCTGGTAGTCCCCCTTGCTATGGTCTGCCTTTGTCTGCGTACTCAGGAGTGTCAACTTTCTTGACATGACATGACATCGCAAGATCGCCAAAGGATTTTTTTCAGGGGTAGACAAATCAGCCCCATTTTATCAAAGGGAAGGTGCAGGTGGAGATAATTCAAGGGAAGACAACTCTGTCTTACCTACAAACATTACGGCCCCCTTTATTCAAGGGTTTCATTCTAGAATGGCACCCCTGTACTTGCGCAGGGTTAGAATTCCAACCTGGACCCGGTCCATTCTAGAATGAAACCGGATTCTAAGTTCGCGCAGAACATATGTGTATGTTTTAGGCCAACAAAACCAAAATAGTCTGTTTACGGTATCCCGACCGACCCTATTTTTTCGCGCGACCCTAGACTTTTTTTGGCATTTGGGAAAAAAAAAATAACTTAAACATATGGTTTTTTGGAGAAAAAAAAATATAAAAAAAATTCCCGACCTACCGACCCTATTTTTTTGGCCTATGTTACTGTAAACAGACTTCTTTTTTTTTTGGCCTTAATATGGTCACCAACATGCAAAATAGGTTACTTATGCCTGGTGGAAAGTAGGTAATTTAGAACCGCTGAGGCTGGCTGCAGAGAGTGATCAGCTCAGCGGTCCTACCTACTTCAATCAACAAAGAATTTATTTTTTATTTTGGGAGGCATTAACTGATTAAGTAACATGATATGCATCCTGTCACAGTTAAAAAGAAAGTTAACTGTTTTGAGAGTTCTTGGTGCAGCATTCAGTTTCACAATCACAATCTGGAATTTGCCAAAATAACTGAATAATTCAGAATGCTTAAATTAATACCTGTGGTTTGAGATTATCAACACATCTTTCCATTGTTACGCGGTTCCCCTTCGTAACCTGTTTGTAGAATTCATGAGCAAGATCCCCATCCTCATCAAAGAACATTGATCTGAAAAAAGAAAATAATACACATGTATATTATATTATATTTAGACTGTCTGCAAGTGTATAAACACACACCCATATGTGTCAACAATCACACTGTAAAGTGTAATTGATAAACAACACTATAACAAACCCAAATGCAATTTGGAATGCACTTAAGTCTTCCTCCTCTTTTTCTAACTTTCGTCAGTTAAATAACAGTCTTGTTTTAAATCAGCATTTGGCATCACCAGTTACACTGAACGTTCATTACCCTCTTCTTCTGTGTACGAACAAAGTTCCCCCGTACGGGACAAGACCTCCACAGCGCGAGTTGACTTCGTTTTCACTTCCAGACCTCCCCAGAAGCCATGAGACAGGTTTCGTCGCTGTTCGAGCTAATGATGTTGCAGTCTGTCCCATTGTTGATGTGGGATCAGTTATATGTTGAAGGTAGCAACAAAAGTCGACGACAATTCAACTGTTTGTTTTGGCAAACTCATTATTTTTCACCAAATTCCGCCATCTTGGCTAATGAGTAGGGGAACTCACTGTGTAGATAACTTGATTGTAGAGAGAATGATGTCCCTTGAAAAGTTTTACTTTCGATTCGACTAACGCACACACACCCGCTCCCAACTGATACGCACCGGCTGGCGTGCGCACTGACTTCACAGTCGAGTCACTCTGTAACTGAACTGTCACGATAGCAGGTTTCTCATGCAATAGACCCTAAGCTCTCGTAATCTCTCGCAAACTTCAGAGCATAGCAAAGCATGCGGTACAGCGATCACTGAGTCTCGTTCTGTGAGCTGCACAAGCCAAGGTTCGAAGTTCTCGCGATGTTCAAAGCATAACAAAGAGCGTGTCTCGCGAGAGCTGCTCAGATACCGAAAAGGTCTATTAACCAGCTTTCTCATTCGATATACACACCCGCCCCCCCAAGCGGAACGGGTCGTCAGTCGTGGGTTCAGTCGAATCCGGGCGCGCCTGGGGGGGGGGGGGGGGGGGGGGGGCTAAGGTAGGGGATTTTTCCGATCTGCCAGGTCAAATTATGTGCAGACCTGTTAGTAGCTTATCCCCCTTCGTGTGTATACGCAAGGACAAGACCAAGACGGTGCGTACGGAAAAGATCCTGTAATCCATGTCAGGACCGGGCTGAGTTCGACGGTGGGTTTTAGAAACACGTTCATACACATAAAACCCCACTCGTGCAAAAAACACGAGTGTATACGTAAACGCAGAAGAAGAAGAAGAAGAAGAATTAAGAAGAAGAAGAAGAAGAAGAAGAAGATAATTATAGGCTTTCACCCGAGATAGAAATGTTAACTCCTGGTCAAATTACAGAAAAAAAAACTTATTTCTCAGTCAACTTTGTCTGTCCTGTGTTGTACATACTATATTCATTTAAGGCGAGGCAACCTATGCGTCCTATGCACAGATGTATATAATTTTAACCAGGAAAATTCCCTCCGGCTGGACTTTTAAAACTTTTTATCAGGTGGCTCTGAAATTTTATCAACTTTTATAATAAATGTGATCGATTAAAAAACAATCAAATACCTTTTTACTGAACTACCCTATTCCCCCGTAGCGGTCTCAGTCCAGTAAAGGTACGAACCCGTACCTAACAAAAAAGTACTTTTTAAAAACGCAACTTTTTAACCTATTACCGACCACACCCCGTCACCCTCCAATCCCCCTCCCCCCATTATACCCCCCTTTTTAATATCGTATAAAAAATCATGTCCCAATATAGGTCCCTAGTTACCTGGGAGGACGTTAAGCCCCATACTCTCTCTCTCTCTCTCTCTCTCTCTCTCTCTCTCTCTCTCTCTCTCTCTCTCTCTCTCTCTCTCTCTCGGAGACATGCAAGCATATCAGTGTCTTGCAAGTGAAGGACATGAATACTGAAATTCGATAGATTTAACCAAATAATTCGATTCGTTCGAAAACGTGGACCGAGTGGTAACGATAATCTTTTCGGGAAGAGTTTTAAGCAAATTGTTAAGTGTAAATACTTTATGTTTTTTCTTCTTTTTTATTTGGTGAACGAATTTGACCCCATGAATGTGAGTACCTAACATTGTAAAAAACGTGGCCAAAATTATGCGAGACATTATAGACGGTTTTTTTTAGTTTTTTTTTTAAAGATTGGACTATATACCTATTCTAACCAGTCGTGCATTTGACTTACTGACAGAGTGAGACGGAATAAATGAAGCTTATTAATTCTCATACATGCCCTCACAGGCAAGCAAACCGGAGACACGTACAAGACGCCTACAGAGACTGTAGAGTACACAGACGGTCAGTTTGTAATTCGCTGTGAGCTTATCTGCAATAGCACGTTATTATGTACATCTGACTATGCACGAAACAAACGGCTGTGGTTCACAAGAACTCTAGCGATGGCTTTTGACTGTTCAGAGGAACTGGCGATAGGCATAAACCGTCGTCTGCTACGAGAACCACGACCTTGCGTGACCCTGCTTCCGGGCGGCTTTTTTTTCTTCAAACTTTCAAAACTTCGAATTGTACTGATCTTGTCTTGATGAAAAAAGAATTATTTTATGATTTAAGAATGTTTGTGTAACAAGCTGTGAATTTATTATTTAGATTTTAAAAGTTAGGTCTAGCGCCAAAACGCACCACGGTTCGCGGTCCGATTGTCTCTGAAACAATCCGCAAAAGTAATTCTTTGAAAATTGCTCGCTCTTTACGTAGGCCATAGATGCCAAAACGCACCACGGTCCGATTGTCTCTGAGACAATCCGCAAAAGTAATTCGGCTTTGAAAATTGCTCGCTCTTTACGTAGGCCATAGATGTGTACTGACATGTGTATTCCCCTGTCCAGTCAGTACACATTTTCTATCTATGACGTAGGCATAGACCAAATAGCCTGGACGGCCAAGCACCTAGGATGTTCCCGTTCGGCCGTGAGTATGACGGCTTACTAGTGCACAAGTAAGCCGTCATACGTGAGCGTTCAAATGGAAGGGTGTTTGTACTGTGTGTAAAAGCCTGACAGTATCTGTGATGGTTTACTGGAGGCTTACTGTGCCTTTAACCAGAGACATATAGAATGTATGTCTCTGCTTTAACTAAATTAATGATAAAATGAATAATTAAATCGGAGACACCCGGCCCTCTGGGTGTTTTTCTTTGAAATTTAAAAACACCACACACAAAAACCACGCAACATGAAATGATAGTAGTGTCATAGTATTTAGTAATGCTTTGGCAGGAAATGACTTTGAGGTGAACCAAATTACTTTTGTAGATGACCCCTTTTTGTCAAGCTAAGGGGAGTTACTCTAATAACTTGTTGACAGATTGTCTAAAATGGCGGGTCAGGCAAGTCCTCGTATTGTGGTTGCTTCGGCTGTCCGCGAACTTGCCAAATATGTGCAGAGACAAATGCCGAAAGCCAGCGTGGAAAATGTGGTCGACTACAACGCTGAAAGTAAGCTTTACTACTTAAAACTTTCTGTGCTTTCGTATTGAAGTTGTATACTCTGCGGTTCGGGACGGTCGGTTGTACATGATCAGCTGATTTTTTTTTTTTTAGAGATTATGACTTTATGTGTTATACTTTATAGCGCTGATGCACAACCAAAGTAGTAATAATGTGTCTTTCTTTAAAACATTGTCATCGTTGAACCTGGTTGTGTCATCATTGTCGGATCTATTCAATCTGATGCTTATCTAATCAGTAGCTATATATCTGTGGCCTGTTGTGGGGTTTTGATTTTGAACAGTTCTTTTTAGTTCTCAAGTTTCTCACCCACCCCCTTAGCTACAATAATCAAGCGGCTGGCCTACTTTTTTGTTGGTATATATATATCAGTGGTTTGAAAAACTGACTGAGTATTAATATTGGGGCCAGGAGTTTCGAACCAGAAACCAAAATGTTTTAATTTAATATCGATGACACCTTCATTTTGGATATGAATAGACCATGGTTGCATGGAGATCGAACCAACAAGTTACAGAGCCCGGCCCCCATCCAGACTTGAGAGCCGACACCCTCGAAAAACTATTAAAATAAGGCTTCCCTTTTTTTTTTAAACTGACAAGTCATTCAGAAAAATATTTCAAAACATAGTTTTTTTCATGCAAAGATCGAACTGCGTTTTTTGTACACGTGTGTATTATAATGTTAATAATTTTTGCAGCTTTTCCCAGTGCAATTCAGTCAGATGCCACGTTGGCCAAAAGGTTGCAGGATGCAGAGGTGTTGCTGGGTGATGGTAAAACCATAATCACTTGCATCAGAGCTGGTGCAACACCAAAACTCAAGTGGGCTCACTCCACTTGGGCAGGTAAGTCGATCAGGTCTACATTGATTATTGGCTTTTTCAATATCACATAAGAATTGTATACAGCATTGGTAAATCCTTTGTACCTTGTGTCTGAGACAGTACAGGGAGTCTGTCCCACAGAGAGAAAAAAATCAGTTTTATCTTTAAATACTGCAACTTGTTTTTGTTCTTTTACAATGCTTTATGAATGTATGCAGATTTATGACTACCTTGACACGGAGCAGAATGGCCTTTTTTTTTAAACAACACATACACCTGAAACATATTCTATAACAAGGTTTTGGTGAGTCTCAGAAAGAGGTCGCTCGTTTGTTAACAATGCCGTGATTAATGTGGCTGTAATGTTGCCACTCTCCAGGGGGTCAGCTTTACATATGATGCAGGTGCTAGAATGAAATTAATAAGAGGGGGTTTGCAACGAAAATAGGAGTTTTATGTTTACCGGTGCTTGTGTTATATTGCTAATGGGGTTGATAAATTGCAACCTTGAATACAGTTGTTGTTGTGTTGATATTACACTTTGCTGGTTTGATTCAATTTCGTGATGGAAATTTTTTTAAAGAAAAAAAAAATAAATATCCGATGACAAGGCAGAATCAATTTGGGTTTGTAGGTCGGTTACCTTTTTTTTTTTGTGGTTGTTGATCGAAGTGTTTTTTTAATTTTATTTACACAGGCACATGTGACTTTTGATTAGCTGGAAATTGTGGGAGCCATGTCCCCTGGGAATGGGAGAAGAGTAACTTCACTTGTTAAAGGCACAGTAAGCCTCCCGTAAACCATCACAAATACTGTCAGGCTTTTACACACAGTACAAACACCCTTCCATTTGAACGCTCACCAAACAGGAACATCCTAGGTGCCCTACGTAAAGAGCGAGCAATTTTCAAAGAATTAATTTTGCGGATTGTCTGAGACAATCGGACCGTGGTGCGTTTTGTTGCTAGACCTAACTTTTAAAATCTAAATAATAAATTGACAGCTTCTTACACATACATTTTTAAATCATAAAAGAATTCTTTTTTCATCAAGACAAGATCAGTACAATTCGAAGTTTTGAAAGTTTGGAGAAAAAAAAAGCCGGAAGCAGGGTCACGCAAGGTCGTGGTTCTCGTAGCAGACGACGGTTTATGCCTATCGCCAGTTCCTCTGAACAGTCAAAAGCTATCGCTAGAGTTCTTGTGAACCACAGCCGTTTGTTTCGTGCATAGTCAGAGGTACATAATAACGTGCTATTGCAAATAAGCTCACATCGAGTCGCATTCAAATTACTAACTGACGACTACATTGTGAAAAAGGGAAACTGGATCACACGGGTTCACGATGGCTCAGGGGTAAGATAAACCACGCAAAAATAAATTTTTGAAAATTGCTCGCTCTTTACCTAGGATGTTCTCAAGCGGTGTGTGTTTAAATGAAAGGGTGTTTGTACTGTGTGTAAAAGCCTGACAGTATCTGTGATGGTTTACTGTGCCTTTAAGTCTGCAAAATTGGGTTTTGTCGTTTAAGAATAATTATAAAATGTGTAGGGTCAAAAAAAGTTATAGGGTCAGCGGGATAAATATAGGGGAATCAAAAACATTTAATTTTTCCTTGGCCTTACTTAACTCATTGTCTCCCAGGAAGGGATATATCCTACCCACTCATATGGCTCTATCTGACCAGGTCCGCTCAGACTGTTAGCATAGTCGCTTCCTGTAACACTTCCTGTAATGTCCATCTATCTCTTGCATTCCAGCGCAGGCCTGTACCTTAGCTGTCGCCGACTGCCCCGGCGAACCTATTGCCCACTCACCTCCCTCTCTCCCCCTTCCTCTCCCCCACTTTGAGAAGGACTCAGGACTACCACCAATTAAGCCCAAACACATTGGCTAGACCGCCTCACTAGACCCTGTCATAACCCCTCCAGTGCCACTAGCCGCTGGCGATTGCATCAACAGTCAAAATAGCTAACCAACCCCCCCCCCCCCCCCCACTCCCTCCCCCCTCTCTGCGCTATTCACTTCACTTCACCCCCTTATCTTATTCTTGGTTTGGCCAGTCCTTGAGAGACTTTCACATGTTAAAGAAACAGTTTACTTTCAGGTAAAACTCGGTCATTGACCCCGGGTAAGAAGGTCAGTGTCTCTAAACTGGGACAGGCAGCTGTGTTCAGATTGCAAGTACCGGTCATTGACCCAGGTCTCAAGGCCAACATCTGCCTTTGATCTGACCGCCCATCCAGAGCAAACATATTTCCCCTCTGTATTTTTCTTTGATGTGCATCTATATGTCCCACTGATCCAGTTTCTGTGAAATGTATAGGTCATTGACCACAGGGATACTCACTGAGACCGTTTTCTAAAATATGTTAATTAACACCAGCTTTGCAGGGATGCAACTCTGCTGAACCTTCTTAGTACTGCACTTTTGATTTGTGTGCACTCTTAGTACTGCACTTATTCCAGACTTCCGGATTATTCCATGGTAGGGTTAGTAATTGGCACCTCCTAACTTTGATTTTCATGCTAACATAGTAAAGTTATACACTGTTGAAAAGAGAAAAGGATAAGCAATCCAATTAAAATAATTATGTTTTCTTACCTTTATTATGGTGAGGGTAATCCAAAATAGAATCCATGCACAGTGCACACAGCGAACTCCAAAAATATTGTTCCACAAATATAAAAAAAATCACAGGAAATCACAAATCCACTCAAAGTGTTGCTGATTTATAAAAATCAGTTGGTGAAAGATATACATATACACACAGAAATAAACCCACAATGGTTTAGTTCAGTCCCATTCTCTGGTCAATTTTTGGTCATCTTCTGTGCCACACCCACCTGCACACTCATTCAAAACAAACACCTAACATGACCACATTTCTGCACAAAGGCGGGTGCTTGGCCCCACTATTTCTTATGCATCTATACAAAAC
Source organism: Littorina saxatilis (assembly GCF_037325665.1). Taxonomy (NCBI): domain Eukaryota; kingdom Metazoa; phylum Mollusca; class Gastropoda; order Littorinimorpha; family Littorinidae; genus Littorina; species Littorina saxatilis. The sequence goes on from NC_090248.1 coordinate 11,144,633, forward strand.
TCTTTCTAAGTAGTTTTTACAGTTATTATAAGTATTTCTAGTCGCATATTTATGCTAGCAAAGCTGTAACTATCATATGTAAACAAACACGAATCAAAACAGATCACTAGTTCCAATACTAATCGTAATCACAATCAGAGACAATGCCATGCAAAACATACTGAAAACAAGGAAAAGATCGATCGTCGGGATCGAGTCAACTTCTTACACATGTAAACAATCAAATTACCTTCATAATCCCCATCAGAATCGCTATCTCCGATGGACTCATCACTGGTATCGTTAGGAACGTTCTCGTCGTCATGATCACTTTCGATTTCCGTTTCAACGTCGCTCATCGTGGCCCAAAAACTTCGAACAAAGTTGAAAAATCACTGATAAACCTTCGCAATTTTCACCTCTTAAGCATGGCAGGAAGCTTCGACAAACGATGCTGCTGATTGGTCAACACAAGCAAGCCAATGGTTGCCCTTGTCTGCTGCATTACCGCGACTTACAAACGGAGCCACAATAACGGCCCATCGTGGTCTACCGACCGAGCCACAATAACGGCCCATCGTGCTAAGAAGGTGAATCAAAAGCATAAAGATTACCTGTAAACAATTCTAGGATCAGGAAATCTGAAAATCTGTTTGTTTTCATTAGGAAATAGAAATTAAATATAATCCTTTTGATTATTTATGACTAAAGCTGTGGTAAATTTGGCTGGTATGCAACATTCATACTTCTGCTTAATCTAACAGTAACATTAACAACACACACATAAAGAAAAAAAAACCCACAAGAAAGCAACTTAGAAAAACGTTTGTCGTCAGCTTTTTATACTTTTTTCACACAACGAAAAACATAATTAAAAAAGAACATTTTGCTGATTTACTTTTTTTTTTAAAGTGTGTGTGTTTATGTGGTAAGTAAAGTTCCATAGTAAATTATTTTGTAAATTGTGTGGTAGGGGGTACATAAAGGGGGTAACTTTCAGTGAGGTTTAGTGTGTGACAGGGTGTGAATGTTGTTTTGATTTCTTGTTTCTTTGTGGCGGCTTTTATTTTGAATTCTTTATTAAAACAAGGTTAATTATCATTATATTAAAATATAGCATTTTATTCATCAAGTCTTGTGTGTGTTTGTGGTAGTTATTAGTAGTGCAAATCCACATGCATGCATTATAAGTATGAATGTACGTCTTTTGTGTATGTGCTTAGCACGCGACGAGCCGCTGAGGCGGTTGTAAGAAATCCCGGCAGGTTGGGGGCCGGTTGGGATTTTGGGGGGCCGGTTCAAATTTTGACTTACCGGCCCGCCTGGCCGGTAGCAAAAAAAGTTAAGGTACACCCCTGCCAGTGTGTTGATACACAGTTACTACACAGTTACTACAATTCTGAGTGACCTGCTGCAGCACAGCTGGTCTCGGCTAAAAAAAAAATTGGTCAACATAGGTGGGGTAGAAAGTGTTAATTGTCATTAACTTTGTGGTCTACTTTGCCTGATCCTTTACAAACTTTCTACAGCATTAATAGGTTGTGATATTTTCTGAATCTATCCTGTTGTTTCAGTTACCAGCTTTTGCATCACCCCCCGCGGGTTAGGGGGAAGAATTTACCCGATGCTCCCCAGCATGTCGTAAGAGGCGACTAACGGATTCTGTTTCTCCTTTTACCCTTGTTAAGTGTTTCTTGTATAGAATATAGTCAATTTTTGTAAAGATTTTAGTCAAGCAGTATGTAAGAAATGTTAAGTCCGTTTGTACTGGAAACTTGCATTCTCCCAGTAAGGTAATATATTGTACTACGTTGCAAGCCCCTGGAGCAAATTTTTTATTAGTGCTTTTGTGAACAAGAAACAATTGACAAGTGGCTCTATCCCCTCTCCCCCCTTTCCCCGTCGCGATATAACCTTCGTGGTTGAAAACGACGTTAAACACCAAATAAAGAAAGAAAGAAAGATTTTTCATCATAAGCATTTATCAATTTCAGGTGTTGAGGGAATTATGGAAGCATTCAATTTTCAAAAGGTGAGCCTGTCGCCAATTACATTTCAGTTCTTTAACACGTTATGTCCTAAAGGCACCATCTGTGCATTTACTTGAACTCAAGCTCATGTCTGTACATTAGCCTTCTGTGCAAAAGTATAGTCTGCATAAGGTTTCTAATGAGCTGGCTTGTGCTGATCAGAATAAATTGGACTGGGGTTTGAATCCATTAAAACATTAATCCAAATGTGCAGAAAGTGTGATACCAGTATATCACTGGAATTTCTCGCCTTGGGTACCGTACTTTCCGGGTTACAAGGCGCTACAGCGCATAAGGCGCACCCCCCTCTTTTTAAACAAAATTGTAATCCAGTCACCCATTGGGCGCAGGGGGCCGATAGGGCGCACCAAAATTAAAAAAGTATACCGGTAACAAACGGTCGAAGAATGAAAATAAGCCGCACATCAAAGGAAGAATACAGAGTGGAAATATGTGTGCTCTGTGTGTGCCCTGAGATCAAAGGCAGGTCCATTGTGATAGCTGGGTTGCCTTGTTTAGACACTGACCTTCTTCCCAGGGGTCAATGACCCAGGTTTTGCTATGAGAGGTGGTTCCCCTGTCATAGATCTGAGAGAGGAAACACTTCCTGCACCGGGGCATAGACCATTTATCCTGGACCGCCAACTAGCTCTCTCTCCGCTCTTTCTCTCTATTACGAGGTAGCGGCCCCTCGCATTTAGGAACGAAGAGAGGTACAGAAAAGCGTGCTATCCTTCTCAGCGCAACTACTACCCCGCTCTTCTTGGCCTTTCAGAAATCAGGGGGATGTCATATCCGGTGTCGATTGTAAACATGGACGAAGTTGCCGAGGTAAGTTCTGAAAATGCTAAAATAAACTCAGCTAAAGTGCATATGGAACATGTTTTTCGATGAGTTTTGTTAAGTTTAGTTTGGAGTTTTGGAAAATCCAGTTCATTGTCACCTCCCATTGTCACAAATAACTGGAGCGTGCTTTCTTTTCACTGTCTTTCAAACCGGACGCTAAGCGCCCCTGTGAAAGTCGAGCGTCGTAACCTCGAAGGGTCACGTGACGAGTTGGCGGTCCAGGCTATTTGGTCTATGACCAGGGTCAGTGACCGAGTTTAGCCCCATTTTAACCTATGGGGCGGTCTCTTTGATGTCTTGAGAGGAAACTTGGCCAGGGTAGTACCTAGTAGCTGAAACATGCATTATCACAAGTTGTTTGACTGGTACTCAGGCGGTCTCTTTGATTTTTTTCGTATTTCATACACGGATTAGGCGCTTCGTTATACAAGGTGCATGGGTCAAACTCTAGGAAAAAAGTCGCGCCTTATGACCCGGAAAGTACGGTAATTGTTTTTAACTGTATTTGGTTCAATCAACAGTTTATTCATAAACACACACATGATAATACAACAGCATGCTTACTAAGGAGCACAACAAGTTTAACACTTATAATAAGTGCTCACATAATTAAATCATACCTGTTATTTCATGGTTGGATATGATTAAAAAAATATTGCGACAGATCTTCTTGAGAAACAGAACATTGATATCAACTGTATTTGACCAGCGCAATGGTCTAGTGAATAAGACATACATGTACCAGTATATCACTGGAATTTCTCATCTTAGATATTTTTTAACTGTATTTGACCGGTGCAATGCCAATGGCCTATAAGTGAATAAGACGTGATACCAGTATCATATATATCACTGGCATTTTTCAGCTCAGGTATTTTTGAACTGTAGTTGATGGGTGCAGTGGCCAAGTGAATTAAAGACGCCAGCCACCCATGCGGAGGGTTGAGTGTTTGAATCCAGACCACACCCTTTGGGTTAACCCCTTCACTGCCTTAGGACGGGTATACCCGTCATGCACTGGTGCATTATTTCCATGATTAGATACTAAAAACAGATACTTGGTTCAATTTCCTTTAAAAAATATCATAGGTTTTACTTTTCTACCTACTGCCAGTTTGGAGCTAGAATTTTTTTTGAATTATTACACCCCGAACTCCAATATTCCCTGGCAGTCAGGAAGTTTTGATTGGCAGCGAAAGGGTTAAGGATGGAGAGTTGTCCAATCTTCCAGGTCAAGCTATGTGCAGCTGGGCTTTCACACAAAAACCCACTCGTTCAAAAAACACTACTGTATATGGGAGTTTCAGCCCATGAACGCAGAAGAAGAAGAACTGTAATTAGCTTGTTCAGAAATGAGTTCTCAACTTTTAAGCTACTCAACCAGCACAAACTTTTCTAATTCTTTGTGTGTGGGAATGTTTATATGTGAGACTATCTGTCTTGTCTGTCTGTGAAGTTGTTGTCGGATTATAATCATTTCTTTTGTGCTTATTTTCTGATTCCGTTCTTTAAGCCACACGATGACTTTATCCTGACACGTCCTGGTCATGGGTTTGGTGATTTGATGTCTGAGTACGTCATTGGACAGATCATTGCTCGAGAAAGAGATTTTGAGGGCATACGACTCAAACAGCAGAAAAGGGAGTGGGACAAGTGAGTACATGAGTATACGTGCACATAAATTCCTCTGTAAGTTGGCTTTTGTCCTATTTTTCTTTCATTTTTATAACTTTTATTGTCCCATTGTTTCATCAGAGTGGAAAGTTTGCAGAAACAGTCGCACTACCCAGATGTATTTGTGTTTAGGTGTAATCAGCCAATTGCACAATCTGGCAAAAAGACCGAGGTCTTTTACATGCTGCAGTGGTGACACTGGGGTGGGTCATGAACACCATCTCTGAGTCTGCACGTAATGTTGACCCTTGTCGTTTTTTTTTCTTGTCAATGGATTGCATATGGTTATAAGGTGCGATGAGACATATTTACTGTTAACAACATGGACATATCAGCTTGACATGATCAGCAACAATGCTGAACTAATTCTCTGCAGGTTTTCTTCCTTCTTTTTTAAAACTTTTGTTTGCGTTCTGACTCTGCAGTGTCTCTCAAACATGATTTTAGGCTGAAATGTGGAACTTCAGTGGTATGTAAATGAGAACAGGCAGAAAATTGTTTAAAAAAATACACAGCATCAAATCACATTCAGTTAAGCCACAGGACTTCATATGACACTCGCAGGAAAAAGTTATTGCCTATAACTCAAAACAATAGGGTGCTAGTCCCTTGTAGAACTTAATTACTCCGTTTCGCATCCAAAGAAGCACTCCAATTAAAGCAAAAAACTGTTGTGTAATGTTCGTTGCGGATATGATCCTTGACTGATTTTTTTTTTTAGTGCTGACACAATTTGAATTAACTATCATTCACTGGGGATGTTGAGTGTGCTTTTATCGCAGTATGAAACCACTGTACAGTGGTATTACATGTATTGATAAAATGATCAGTTAAACAAAACTGTACCTGACCCTGCTCTTTTTGCTGTTGCTGCTGTTGAAAGTTAGACTGTTAAATAAACTGTTGATTCTGTGCATTCTAAATGGATGAAATGTGCTGCCATTATCTGCATACTGGTAATAATGGACTGACATTTTGTGATGTTTTCTTTCTGTATTGATATGTTGGTTTATAGATCTTACGATTACTTTCGGCCACTGTTCACCTTGTCCATTGGGATCCTGGGCTACGGTGCCATCGGTAAAGAAGGTATTGTAACATTATCTTCTGTGTCAGTAGTACAGAAGTTTCTTCTGTTGGAATACCTTAAATGCAATATAGTTCTACTTCTTCTTCAGCGTTCCAGAAATTCTGGTGACGTGTGAGCTCGTTTGCCCATTTGGGTTCCCCACACTATACTCTGATAGCATAGTCAGCTTCACTCCGCTTTCGTTGGGTAGGCATGCTGGGTATTTTCGTGTTTCCATAACCCACCGAACTCCGACATGGATTACAGGATCTTTTCCGTGCGCACTTGGTCTTGTGCTTGCGTGTACACACGAAGGGGGTTAAGTCACTAGCAGGTCTGCACATAAGTTGACCTGGGAGATCGGAAAAATCTCCACTCTAAACACACCAGGCGGCAGCGACCGGGATTCGAACTCACGACCTCCCAATTAGGAGGCCGACGTCTTACCACTATGAATATAGTTCGTATACATGTATAAATTGGATTGTTTTAGTTATTGAAGTTTTCAGACCTGAAGGATCACGTAATGATATGTCAGTTGAATTTTTAGTGTGAAGTTTGTAAAAGTTACAATGAGTCAACTTTTAAAAAAGCCGACATATCATGCCTACATGTTAAATTCCCGCAAAGCAGAGTATGGCTGCCTAAATGGCAGGGGAACAAAACCGGTCATACTGTGACGTTAAAACCCTCTGGTGCAAAACACAAATACATGTAGAGTGGTACCTGTGATGAAAGGACACCCTGCCTAGGGACCAGCCAGAAGTGTCCTTGCATTGCAGGTGACCTGTCATGGCAGGTATATTTTGGTAGAGATAATAGACAAATGAACAACAGAAAGCGTCCTTTTAAGGGAGGTGTCCTCTCATCGGAGGGCCACACATCACAGGTACCACTGTACATCCTTATGTGTACACTGCTTCCATAAAGAGTTATGATAATGAAGGTACATGTTTTGTGTGTACCTCTTTGTTGACAATTTGTATACAATTAAGTCTTCAAAGTATTGACAATGTTTTAATTTGCAGTTGCGAAGAAATGCAAGGCCATGGGAATGAAGGTGTGGGCTGTGAATCGCTACCAGAACACAACTCCCAGTCCGGATGTTGATGAGTTTAGGTGTGTATATCTATTTTGTTGCTTTTTGTTTTGGGGCGGTTTGATCCATTTTTGAGTCAAACTTTTGAATGTATTGGATGAAAACATGATCCGTCAATACATTAACAGCAGCTTTTTTTCCTGTGCCAGTTAAAAAATTCGAAGACAATGACTGTTTGTTCAAATCTGCTGTGCTCACTACCATGTGCATCAATACAGCCATAACTAGAAGACAAATAAATAGAGGTACAACATATTTTGACCATCCCAGACCCAACATCCTAATATTATTCAAAATGTATGGTTTTAGCTTCAAATACGACCGCAGCGCATTTCCAACACCAACTAGTCAAAAGCAAATCTAGAGGTAGCTGTCAGTCATCACTTGGTAGCATTGCATTTCCACTTCTTGCAGACTTTGTACACATTGCTTTCTTGCAAACTATAGTCAGTTTATATGGAACAAAGGACACACAACTATACCAAAAGTAAAGACAAATAAAGTATTTTTTTATTAATTTTTCTTTAGGGCGATTGTAATGTACCGCTCTGAATGTACATGTTCCCATATGCAACACTTATGGCACCACCCTGTACATTTCTATTGCACTGGTGGCTTAGGGTGTGTGTGTGTGTGTGTCGTTACGGGCACAAGTCATAGCTTAATTCCCAGCGATAATCCATCTTCTCTAGTAAACAAATTATTCGTGATCACTTTCAACAAGAACAATACAGTGCAGCCAGGTGATTAATGACGTGCAGGGGTATGGATGCCCTGGGGGAGGTGCTGAGGAACTGTGACTACGTGTGTAGCATTTTGCCGCACACACCTGCGACACAAGACTTACTGTCAGGGGACGTGCTGAAACAATGCCAAGAAAAGGTCAGTACAATGGCAGAAGTAACTTTTGTTTTTATTCTTCTTGTTTCTTCCAATTATTTTTACACCCCCGGTATAGGGGTGTGTATAGGATTCGGTCGATGTGTTTGTTTGTTTGTGTTCGCATATAGATCTCAAGAATGAACGGACCGATCGTCACCAAACTTGGTGAACAGGTTCTATACATTCCTGAGACGGTCCTTACAAAAATTGGGACCAGTCAAACACACGGTTAGGGAGTTATTGGTGGATTAACATTCTACAAGGACTTATAGAGGGACATATTAATGGTCAAAGGGAAATAACCTTCTCAGTTGGTGGCAGTGAGAATGGTAAGGACGGGGGTGTTTTTCCTACCTCGGAGGAATTTCTTGTTTTGAATTGTTTTCGCTCACTGTTTCTGTTAGAAGTACAGGGGAACCCCCCTTTTAAG